>NC_133619.1:518906403-519055843 GCF_048593235.1 Sminthopsis crassicaudata
TTTCTTTCTTTCTTTCTTTCTTTCTTTCTTTCTTTCTTTCTTCCTTCCTTCTTTCCTTCCTTCCTATATTCTTTCCTTCTTTCTTCCTTTCTCTTCCTCTTTTCCTCCCTCCTTCTCTCCTCTTTCTTTCATTCCTTCCTTTCTTCCCCTTCTTCGGATGTCTCTGTCCAGGGTCTGAGGTATCAGACTGACCAGATAGCTTAGGGATAGGTGGAGATTTCATGTGGACATCCCTGTTTTGGATGAGGACCTCTCTAAAATACTTTGACTTCGGTTTCCCCTTCCCCCTTTCCTAATCTGCAGGTCCCCCTCCTCTCTCTCAGAGGGACCTGTTGGGGGAAATGAGTGGCTAGTGAAGGTCCTTGTGTCCCTAACAGGTGGTTGGGTAATTAAGTGAGCTTTATGCACATAACACTGTTTTGCCTGATGTAATTGCAGTTTCCATATAAATAATTCACGGGGAATTATTAGAGTGAGGACATCGCCCGCCTCCTCATAATTTGCTTAACCGAAATAGGCTCTTTCATCATCCGCGTTGATGTGCCTTAAGATCATGTGCTCAGCATCCTTCATAGGCTGGCTCCTTGGAATAGGAGGCCCAGGAATTTAATTAAGTTATGCAAATTGGCCCATCCCCTGCCTGGGGAGCAGTGGGTGTTTGCCCAAATGTCTGTGGTGTAGCAAAAACAGAGGAAAGGGGTGAGGGTCTGGCATCTAGGGGTAAGGAGCTAGAGCAAGGAGCGGTTCACCCCAGAGGCCATACAGCTTCTTCTGGGATGCAATGCAGCAAATGCTCTGCCAGAGAAATGAAAGCCTTTTGAAGAAGGACATGGGGTAATGTGTGATATAGTCTCCATTGACTAAAGGTTTTGGAAGGGTGGAACATGAGGCTCTTTCTCCAGGCCAAGGATTTGGAAGGGTTTAAAACTTAAAAGCTGAGATTAGGATCCTATATCCAGAACAGTCCTGAGCGGAAATATTGCCTTCAAAATCTCTGGTCAACCCCCAATGTTCAATTTATTGCCCTTAAGGGTCCTTTCCCTTTGTCCCCTTCACCCTCAAGTATTCCTGTTCTCTCTCCAGTCTCCCTTCTCACAAAAATCTGCTGATAAACCTATTTACAATGGAAGTGTAAGTGACTGTTGAAGTTTAATGTAGGGACTTTGACCCAGGAAATTTGCATTCTAACGGGATGTAGGAAGACACAATCCTGGGACCCTGCCAAAAACCAATTTCCTCAGTGGAAAAGGACTCCTGCGTTAGCTTTTACTCATGGCTAAACTCCCTGCTTAATAACTTAAACCCTAGCACTCTGAAGCTCCATGGTCTACTCCATTTTTGAGTATGACTTGTTCTACCCTTCCCCCTACAAACATTACCAACTTTTCTAGATGCCGAATATAGCAAGAAAAAAATAATTATATTAATAATATAGAATTGTCTATATTCTTATGTGTACATATATATATATATGTATGTATACATGTGTATATCTATCTAATTTATTTATCTAACTACCATCTATTTCCATGATAGAGGTATGATGACAAGTCATGAAGAAGGCCTTTAGTAATATTGCACTGAGACTGAGCCACAGTCAGATATGATGAATCCTTAATCAGAATCTCAGGAGCAATTCAACAAGCATTTATTATGCTCCTTTTATGTTTCAGGTGCTGTTAGGCACGGGGATACTAGCAAAATAGTTGTTTCTTCTTCTCAGCCCCTTATATAGTGGGTTAGTTGCCTTAGTTATTGGCACTCTGGACATTAGTCTATTGGTCACGTTAAAAATCTTTCTCACACATTTAAGCAATCAGGAATGGCCTGGTTCATTCTCTCCCTTATTTGTTACAAAGAATAAAAAAAGAGAGAAAAAAGTTCAGCAAAACCAATATCAAACATATCAAAAAGAATTTCAAAGCCATAGTCCCCTATTTCTGCAAAGAAATGGGTAGAGATGCCTTTTCATATCTTTTCTTTTGGGAACAAACTTGATCATTATCATTTCCCAGAACTCAGTTGTTATTCTTTTGTTCTCCTTTCCATTTACATTGTTGTACCCATTGTGTATCTTATTTTCCTGATTTGGCATATTTTACTTTTGCATAACTTCATATATGCCTTCCTAGTCTTCTTTGCTTTCATTATATTACTTTTCTTGCCACATATAAATATTCCATTGCTTGATTCACCATTCCCAAATTGATGAGCATTTACCTTGTTCCTATTCTTTGCTACTTCAAAAATAAAGCACTTTTATAAATATTTTGGTATACATGGAACTTGTCTCTTAGTAACTGACCAATTATTGGGGGTATGTGCCTAGCAGTAAAATATCTTTGCCAAAATATCAGCATTTAATCATTTTAATTAAACAATCCCAAAATGCTTTCCAGAGTAGCTGAAACAACTCCACCCATAATGTATTAGTGTATCTGGGTTTTTTTTTTAATAACTCCTCTAACATCAATTATTCCTATATTTTGTCATCTTTGTTAATTTATTGAGTGTGAGGTGAAATCTCACAGATACTTTGATCTGGTTTCTCATATTAGTTTTTTTAAGCGCATTCTTTCATATGGTTGATAATGGTTTATAATTCTTCTTTTGAGAATTCTTTATTTGTTCATTTGACAACTTATCCATTAGGGAATCCATAAGGTCTTTGGTCTAATATATATTTTTGTTACTTGTCTATATATTTTGACTCTCAGAATCTGATTAGATATTTGATATAAAGATTTTTCCTGAGTTGCTTGCTTTCTTCTCCTAGTTATATTAATTTTGTGCAAAATTTTTAAAATTTCATATAATTGAAATGATTAATTTTATCTTGTACAATCATCTCTATCATTCTCTGGAGTAAGAAAATGGTTAATCATTTTGGTTAAGAACATGCCCC
Source organism: Sminthopsis crassicaudata (assembly GCF_048593235.1). NCBI lineage: Eukaryota > Metazoa > Chordata > Mammalia > Dasyuromorphia > Dasyuridae > Sminthopsis > Sminthopsis crassicaudata. The sequence goes on from NC_133619.1 coordinate 518,909,309, forward strand.
AAGGCCTAGCGATGAAAGATCACCAGGTGGTTATCTTCTAATATTTCAAAGACATGATCTTAAAAATTCCAAATCACATATCCACTTGGAGTTTAGTGTGTCATATAGTAGTATAAATGTAGGTCTAGGCCTAATTTCTTTCATCCTGTGACTTTCTTAGAGTTTCTCAACTTTGTTACTTGGAGTCATTCTTACTTCTGTATTCTTATTTCTCACAATCAATTATTTTCCATTATTAATGATTCTTGCTGATTCCATCTCCATAAGACATCTCATATCCATCCCCTCTGTTTCATACCACACCCATCTAAGCTCCAGGTCCCCATCACTTTGACTATCACAACTGCCTTGTAATTGGTATCCTTGCCACTAACCTTCTCCCTCTTCCATCCATCCTCTAAAAGGTCACCAAATTGATATTTCCAAAGCACAGATCTGACCATGTCATCATCATGCTCAGGAAGCATCAGTATTTTGCCTTAAATACAAAATAAAAATTCCTTTGTCTGGCACTGAAAGCCTTTTTCAGTCTGGTTCAATCTTTCTAGATTGATTTCACTTTATTCTTCATTACATATTTTGTATAATAAGTTAAATTGACCTCCCTGTTCTCCATACATTGGGGAACCCTTATATTAGCCATGCATCACACTCTCACAACCATGCCTTTGCATAGGCTATCCTCCATATTTGAAATGTTATCATTTCTCGCTAGATTCTTATGGAACCTCCTTCAAATCTCAGCTTATGTATTATGTCCTATTCGAAGTCTTTTCTTATTCCCCAAGTTATTAGTGCTTTTTCCTAATTATTTTGCATTTATTCATTATTTATTTATCTGTGTTCATGTTCCTCCCACAGTAGAATATAACCCCCCTCCCCGACGGCAAGGACTATTTTGTTGTTGTCTTTGTAACCCCAGTGTTTAATACAGTGCCTTGAATATATACTTAATTCATGGTTATTGAATTGAATTTGAAATTGAACTGAATTGAATTGATCTTGAATTAGATTGAATTGAATTTTACTGTTGTACATAAATGATATATGATACAATTTTATTCATTTGTTCCCTCATTCATTCAGCAAACATTAAGCAACTTATATATGATACTTTATTTGACTCCATGCATCCAGAATAGTGTATTGGGAAGAATGTTAGTCTAAGGATCTGAAGAACTGGATTCTAGTTCCCTTTTCTACTTCTCATGACACCTTTGCCACCCACATACTGTGAGATTTTGGGTATGAAACTTCCCCTTTTAGCCTCAGTTTTCTAATCCATAAACTAAAGAGGAGGACTAGGTGATTTCTAAGGTCCCTTCCAGGTCTCAGTGATCACCAATTAGGGGTGTGGTGGAAGAGGTTTATGGGCCCTGAGACCTTCTTAAAAATGCTATGTAATGCACTAATAGAATATAATATTATATATTATATTATACATATAGGGATAGTTCTTGCTCCTAGTAGGACACTCACGTGGAGGATTGGAAAATGACAAAGGATTTGGGCAAAGATGGTCAGCATTCGGTTTGCACCATCTCTCTCTTCTCTGTGACTCTTGTCCTTCATTTCTACATCACAGAAAGGGATGTGGGGACAGACAATGTCCTGCCTCGGTGCCCCACTCCCTTGCTCATCCCCGGAGAGGTTCAGGTCTGACCGTGAAGTGCCGCCAGTCACTTCCCCTGGTATGCTGGAGGCAGGGGACCTTGGCACCTGGACTGGACCTTAATCACAGGGCAGGGTCAGAGATGTAAGAGTGGCCCCGGGACTGAGGAAAGCCTTATCTGGCCGGTGGCAGGCACATTAGTTTGGGGCTGTCTATTGAGGATGTCCCTGTTTCTTTTTCCAATTTCCCAGTGGTAGAGAGCTGCTTCTCTCTCCTCCCCTACCTCCCTCACACCCCACTTTCAAGCCTGTAGTTGCTATGGCATGTTGGCTGCTCATGCTGATAAGGAAGACAAAGAAACTTAAAACTGCTGCTCTCTATTCACCAGAACTGGCAGGCAGAGTGAGAGGGACTGTCCCCTCCTCTTCTCAATTTCTTTTCCTCAATCCGCCATGACAGTGACTTTCAAACAGCTATGGGTGGGACTAACAGTGGGATAAGCAATGACAGCTTCCCAGCTCGCGGACCACAGGAAAGGAGGAACCCTGCTTTACAGTGGGAGAGAATTGTTGTAGAGAATAGGAAGAAATGTCTAACTGATGTGGCTGTGAGAATCTAGGATGGGTGATCAAGAAAGGGCTAGGACATCTTCAAATCATAGCCACAAAACATATGTGACACAATCTGTGACAGAAATTTTTTTAAAAGCAAGAAAAGTGAAGAGTGTGAAAAAATTACATTTTAATTTGCACTCAAAGTTCATCTTAAGTCCTTTGGGATTGTTTTGAACTATCGCATAGATCAGAATAGCTAAGACTTTCACAGTTGATCACTGTGTTAAGAGAGCTAGATGGAACCTTGGAGAGTATCTGACAGAGCATATTCTTTTTGCAGATGAAGAAACTGGGACACAGAAACAGGGAGACAAAATGGCTTACCCCGAGTCATACTGCTGTTCAGTGGAAGGGCAAGAGTTAGCATCCAGCTCTTTTGATTCCCGGTCCAACACCCTTTCTTCAGCACTGAACTTCTTTAAGGACAAACTGCTGATCAGTCCAACACAGGATTCCCTGGCCTTTGTAGAACTGGGTTTTTGAAAGATGCTACCAAGCCAAGACAGGACAGAAGAAGCCTCTGCTGCAGGTCAGAAAGGCAGGTCACTCATTCATTCTCTGGCAACCTGCCTGCACCTGCCAAGGGCTGGAGCCTGAGGAGGCGGCTGGGTTTCTTCAGCGCTCTGGTAGCAGGGGCGACCCAGCCAGAGAGGTACTGACAGGTCGTGCTGGACACAGGCCAGAAGGAACGACAGCTCCAAGCTGGATTCAGCCACCGGGGTTGTGCCCTTGACTGTCCTGCCATCAGCACCTGTCCTTCTGACAGGCTATCAGGGAGAGGGTCTAAAAGCAATCACTGGTCTGGAGAACTATATAAGACTCCCAGTGTTCTTCATGCCATCCAAGAGACAGCCACTGTCAACCTACACTGAGTGACACTGTACTCTACTGGTATAGTAACAAAATGCAATCCAGTTCTATTTAAATGAATGGATGTTCAGCCAGTTAATTACTATGTAATTCATTCATTTATTAAATATTTATTTTTATGATATCCTTAATGCTGATAAATTTTAAATAATTCCTACCCTCAAGAAACTTATACTTATTTTAACTCAGCACAAGTTTATCATACATACATTATGCGCTCTATACAGTTTCAGGTGCTCAGGAGGGGCAAAAGACATATGTTATATGGTACCTGCTCTTGAGAAGCTATTTCTTTAATGGCTTCTTTCCTCCACATGATGTTAAATTCCTTGAGTGCAGGACAGATGTGTTGTAATGGACCATTTTCTTTTTTTTATTATTAAAGCTTTTTATTTACAAAACATATGCATGGTAATTTTTCAGCACTGACCCTTGTAAAACCTTGCTCCAAATTTTCCCCTCCTTCCCCCTACCCCTTCCCCTAGATGGCAGGTAGTCCAATACATGTTAAAATATGTGCTAAATCCTACACACACACACACACACACACACACACATACACAGTTATCTTGCTGCACAAGAAAAATCGGATCTAGAAAGAAAAAAAAACCTGAGTAGAAAAACAAAAATGCAAACAAACAACATCAGAAAAAGTGGAAATGCTATGTTGTGATCCACACTCAGTTTCCACAGTTCTCTCCCTGGGTATAGATGGCTCTTTTTATCACTGAACAATAAAAACTGGTCTGATTCAATTCATTGTTTAAGAGAGTCATGTCCATCAGACTTGATCATATATGATATATATAGTCTTCTTGTTGCTGTGTATAGTGATCTTCTGGTCCTATTCATTTCACTCAGCATCAGTTCATGTAAGTGTCTCCAAGCCTCTCTATATTCATCCTGCGGGTCATTTCTTACAGAGCAATAATATTCCATAACATTCATATACCACAATTTACTCAGCCATTCTCCGATTGATGGGCATCCGTTCATTTTCCAGTTTCTGGCCACCACAAAGAGGGCTGCCACAAACATTTTCACACATGTGGGTCCCTTTCCCTCCTTTAAGATCTCTTTGGGATATAAGCCCACTAGTATCACTGCTGGATCAAAGAGTATGCACATTTTGATAACTCTTTGAGCATAGTTCCATATCATTCTCCAGAATGGCTGGATGTATTCACAATTCCACCAACAATGTATCAGTGTAATGGACCATTTTCTAACCATTGATCTGTGACAAATTTATAGGGTCACAAAATTTTTGTTCCTGAAGTTCCTTATTTACTTTTAAAAATTATTATTTATTTATAACATTCATTTAAAATATTTTTGAATTCCAAATTCTCTCCTTCCCTCCAATCCCTTCCTTATCTTTTGAGAAGGGAAACAGTATGATAGCAATTATACATGTGAAATCATGTAAAATATTTCCATATTAGCCACAATCCGTCACAATTTTTTTTAAAAAGTGAGAAAAGTAAAGAGTGTGAAAAAAAATTACATTTTAATTTGTACTCAGAGTTCATCTCAAGTCCTTTGGAATTGTTTTGGACTACTGCATAGATCAGAATAGTTAAGCCTTTCACAGTTGATCACTGTGTACAATGTTTTCTTGGTTCTGCTCATTTTACCTTGAATTAGTTTATATGGTCTAGCCAGGTTTTTCTGAAATCATCTTATAGAACAAGAATAGTGTTTCCTCACATTCATTTACCACAACTGGTCTGGAGATATTCTCCAGTTGATGGGCATCCCTTTACTTTCAAATTCTTTGCTACCACGAAGCTGCTCTAAATATTAACTCTCTCTCTCTCTCTCTCTCTCTCTCTCTCTCTCTCTCTCTCTCTCTCTCTCTCTCTCTCTCTCTCTCTCTATATATATATATATATATATATATATATATATATATATATATGTATATCTACCTACCTACTTTTCTTTTTCCTTTGATCTCTTTGAGATTTAGACTTAATAGTGCTTTTGCTGGGTCAAAGATTATATATAGTTTTATAATCCTTTGGGTATAATCCAAATTATTCTCCAGACAATTCACAATTCCACTCCCAGTATATTACCATCTCTATTTTCCCATATTTTCCTTTTTTTCCCCCTGAGGCAATTGGGGTTAAGTGACATACAGTTAGGAAGTATTAAGTGTCTGAGATGAGATTTGAACTCAGGTCCTCCTGACTTCAGGGCTGGTGCTCTGTCCACTGCACCACCTAGCTGCCCCTATTTTTCTTACTTCTTAAAACCAGTAAACTTTAAAAAGTAACTTCCCCGTCTCTTTGTATCCTCTTTATGCCTCTCCATACCTCACCTTCTTCCTGGCTTTCTTTTCTCCATCCTCTGAGCTAATCAGAGTTACCATACTGAGAGTCAGAAGGCCTGAATAGTTTTTTTTTTTTTTTAAAAACAAGTTTTATAGAACAATTTCAATTAGGGTTTACAGACATAGAGGAAAGGGCTTCAGACTAGGAAAAAGGTTACTTGGATTATCCTTATCACTTCGCCATCCGGGGGCAGGGCCACTTGTCCTTTAGGGACAAACAAAGATATTGGACTTGACCACCTCTAGATTCCCTCCAAGGTCATAGAATAATCTGAGACTGTGTTTCGTTTTGAATTTTCCTTTGTATTCTCATGTTCCACCCGACCCACAAGCCTAAGTCAGTGTTTCATCCGTGAAACATAGATTTGTTGAATGAATCTGAACAGTTAACAAGGCTGTATCTAAGGGCTAATTAAGTGGACCATTGGAACTCCCAAGCAGAGCCTGAAGATCCAGCAGTTGTGTTTCAGGTGGGTCCATCCCTGCCCCCTCACTCTGGCCAGATTGTAACCCTCCCCCGAATTCTCATCTGGTGCCATGCTGTGGCACCCCCATCTCTCTGGCAGGATCCCTCGGTGCATCGGGATCTTTTCCTAAGCTCTTGCATGGTTACTGACAGAGCCTCTGTGCCTCGGGTAGCTCTCACGCTCCATACGTGACCAGACCACCTCTCTCTGTGACCACCCAATTCCTTGGCATGGAAGCAATATCCTTGCAGGAAATACAATGCAGGCTACTTTCAGCTCCTATACACCTCTGTATAGGACTAACCCTACGTTTAATTCCTCAAGGACCATTTTCTCCACCCCTCTATTCCCACTATTCTTTCTTTTCAGCTTGGATTGCAGCTGTCCTACTCAAGGCTGGGCCCCACAAAGTGCTAAAACTCTACGGAGTGACTATGTCTACTTCTCTATGCTTCTAAATCAGAATTCTGGTCCAACTCCCCCTCCTCCTCTGAGGGATTTGTTCCCCATTTTGTTGGGCACAAAAAGCCCTACATTTCTTAATGAGCTGCTAACAAGCTGTCAATTACCTATGCAAATGGGGACACAGGAAACTCAAAACTGTCAGGAAACCAATTGTTCCACTTTAAGGGGATTTTTTCCCCTGGTCTGCTCCATGCTTTCTATTCCTTGGGAGGGGAGCTAATTATGGAGGAATTAAGGGGAGAGAGAGAGTCAGCCATCTCTTTTAGGCCTTTGGAGAAAGTCTCCTAGCCTCTTGAGGATTTCCCAAAAAATTATTTTTTATTTTTTAAAATTCATTTTCCCAGAATGAACACCAAACTGGCATTCCTTGGGCAAGGAGAAGGTGGAATTAAGCAGAATCCTAGCTTTGCTTCTTAGACCTTTGTAGTATTAGGGAAGTCATTTCAACTCTGTGAACTACAATTTCCTCACTTGTAAAATGAGGTGAGGGTCTGTAAGTGTTTCCTCCACTGGTGGACAAGGATCCTGGTGTATATTAGTCTTACTTAACTTTTTTTTCACAACAAAAAACTCATTGGTGGGTACTATAGAAAAGAGGAGAAATCTATGTCTTAAAATGATTGACATAAAAAACAAAAAAGCATCAGTAAAATATGTTTTTAAAGAATAAAATCAGGGCAGTGGAATAAACACTGAGATGGAATCAGGAAGACCTGAGTTCAAATCCAGATTCAGACTCTTACTGCCTGTATGACTTTGAACAAGTCACTTCACCCTGTTTGCCTCAGTTTCCTCATCTGTCAAATGTGTTAGATAATGAAATGACAAAGGACTTTGCCAAGAAACCCTCAAATGGGGTCAGGGAGTGTTGGACATGACTAAAATGATTCAAAGCAACAACAGGTATATGGACTAACTGATACAAACCCTAAATTTAAGAATATGTCCCTGTGTAGATACAGGGGATGGAGGGCAGTGTTTAAGAATCAGAAAGTGGTCAACATATTGGATTGTAAAGTGAATAGAGGATAGTAAAGAGTAAGAAGTTCACCCAAGCGAGAAGAGCCAGCATAGCAAGAGCTTTAAATAGCCAACAGATTTTGCAGGTAATAGGGACCTACTGACCTTATTAATTAGTGAGCAAAATGACAATAGAAGACTTACCCTTTAGGAAAGTCATTTTAGCAATTGTGGCGGATGGACTGGACTAGAGACAAAGAAGCCAATAAGAAGATATTAGTGGGAACAAGTGATGATGTTATGAATTAGTGGCTGTTGTATGTAAGAAATGCTGTAAAGGTAAGAAACAATGAGATTTGACAATAAATTGGATATATGGGATGAGTGATAATGAAGAGCAGAGGGCAATGCAATAGTTTGAGCCTGAGCGATTAGGAGTATGGGAGCTTCAATGATAGTACTAAGGAGGTTTAGAAAGGGGAAGGCTTTGGAGGAGACATGAGTTCTCTTTTGGACTGTTGAGTTTGAAATATCTATGGGGCAGCCAGTTTTAGGTGTCTAAAAGGCAGTCAGTGATGTGGGACTGGAGCTCAGAAGAAGGACTAGGGCTAGATATATGGTTCTGAGAAGCAGCCAAATGGAGATGATAGATAACTGAATCCATGAAAGCTGAAGAGATCAACAAGTGAGACATTATGGAGGGAAAGAAGGCTCAGCACAGAACCCTGGGGGACAATCATGATTAATGGGTGGGACTTGTAGAAAGAACCAGCAAAATAGACCGAACAGTGGTCAGACTGTTAGGAGAACCAGGAGAGAGCAGAGACATGAAAATCGAGCCAGATGAGAATCTGTAAGGAGAGAAGGTGACTGACAACTTCAAAGGTTGCACAGAGGTCAAGAAAGATGAAATCACCTAGATTTCATTAAGAAAATTATATTTGTCAGTTGAATGATGAAGTCAGAAGACAGATTGCTTTAGAAGAGACTGAGAGGAGAGCAAGCAGGAGTATCTCCTGTAAGCAGTTTTCTCGAGGAGTTTTATACAAAAACAGAGAGAGGTGTAGAGTGATAGATAAAGGAGAGCTATCAGATGATCAATGAAGATGAGGGAGACAGGCCTGCATTTCTAGGTAGCAGAAAAGAAGCTAGCAGACAGGGAACATCTGCAAACAGTAGAGGGAATGGGAATGAGAGTTGGGTCAATTTGCAGGAGATGACCGGATGGGACGTATCCTTCACACTCTTGAACAGTTCAATAGAACATTATCTCCCTCTTCCACTCATACCTTGTTAATTCTCAACCTTAGGTGTTCTTCAACATCCCATTCTCCACTCCTACTCCCCACAGCAGCACGCTAACCAGATTCCCTGCAAGTACTTGTTATCTAATTTCACTGGCTCGCTAGTAGTTCATAGCAATCTGGAAGTATGATGTAGTACACAGAGAGCTGGACTGTAAGTCAGGAAGGATTCAGATCTTCCTTCAGACGCTTAATTAGCTGGGATGCTTCTAGGCCACTCATCTTTCCTTTCTAAGTCTTAGGTTCCTCCTATGTTAAATGAGGATTATAATATCACAGAGTTGTTGCAGGGATCAAAAGAGTTAAGGTATGTGAAGTTCTTTGTAAATATTAAATAGTAGATAAATGTAAGCTATTCTTATTTGTAGTATTTACTTTACCCAGTGGAATCAGTATCACACTTTCTTAGCAGCTGCTTCAGACTTCTTGACTTAAAAAATCTCAGGGTTATCCTCAACCTCAGCCTACAGATGGACCTTATGTACTTTACTGGGCAGATTGAGGGCATTCACCCTGATATCCCTCATTTTCCTGCTGTACCTCAAAACCTGTTTCTATATTCACAGATCCTGTCCTCTGCTGCTCTGCTGCTCTTTATCCCCTCCCCATAATTTTGCCTTCCCTGGCTTTCATAACATTATTCTTTCTTACCAGTATGATCACAAATCAGTCTCTACTGGGTTATTCATTTCCCTCTGTGCTGTATTACCTTCCTCCTCCCTTCCCCGCCCCATGTTTGCGTGTCTCTAAAGGTTTCCTTTTATTGTATTAATTTTAAAAATTATAATGAATGTTTTTATGCCACATTTACTATTCACTAAGAAATCTGCCCTTGAAGTTAAGATGACTAGTTAAATGAAGTCAGTAGATATAATAACTAGATTTGCCTGGTTAGAATATGCTATCTTTTGTACCTATAATACCCAACTCTTTATCAAGGGGATTGAGATAATTCATCTTCTGGCCTTTGGAACCAAGATTGGTCATCAAATTTAATCAAAATTTGTATGAATTTAAGTGGTTTTAATTTTCAAATTTGTAATCAGTATGTATGTTTTTTTTTCTTCTCTTTTTCCATGTGAGTGACTTCCCTTAGCCTTACCCTACTTACAAAAATATTGGTTCACTTATGAGGAGACATGGTTTTTATTACAAGAAGCATTAATCTAATTTTCCTCCTTTCCCGATTTTTAACTCCTTTAGATCTTTTGCCCCCACGTGTTAATTTTTTTTGTCTTTTCATTGGCTCTTAGTTGATGTAAAGATTTTTTTAACCAGTCACCGCCCCTATTGCTAGAAATCTGAGAACATTAATTTCATCATTCAGTCTTTTCCTGTTAAGTGTACTTATTTATTTTTCTTATTCTTCTCTCGTTTGATCTGTTTACATGTTAAATATAACTGCTAACCTCTGGTTTTCCATTAAAGAGATAACTCAAATTTATCTCTTTGTTGAATGTCCATCTTTTATTATTAATTACTTATTTAAGCCCTGAAGGAAATGCTATTTTGATGGAGACTACAAATCTCTTTTGAGTTTTGGAACAACTGAAACTTTCAATTCCTTTTTTTATAATTATTATTATTCATGAATGAAATAGATTCTTAAATGGTTCAAACTCTTGTTTCTATGGTAAATGAAGGACTTTCCTCTTCCCACTCTTCATATATATATATATATATATATATATATATATATATATATATATATATATATATATATTTTATTTGATATTGGAGCAATGAACCCAAAACCTTAAAATTTAAACTTGGGATTTACATTTATTAATAACCTATAGATTATATCACTGAAGGTGGCATTCTTCCTAAGTATGGTATTCAGTCTTTTTAATTCAATGTGTTGTGGTGGAAGAACTATGCTCCTTAGTTTCATTGTGTTCATTCTATATCCAAGGTCACTCACCTTGTTTTATATAAAGCTAGCTATTGTCTTCTTCCAGGGTTGTTTTCTTTTGATTTTTTTCTATCAAATTTTCTACCATCCCATTTTATTTCTTCTTTTTTTACTTTACATTTGTCATTTTTTTCAATTATCTGCTATTTCAGAGGGTTCCTTCATCCCCATTTTTATTTCTTTTTAGAGAAATCTGATTTCTGCACAATTTCCTTTTTTTTCAATCTTTTTTTCTAATTCTCTTATTTCTCTTTTGAACAATTTTGGAAGTTCTTGCTATTTTTCCATTATTATTTCTTGGAGATAAGAAATTCTTTCCTTGATTTAATTTTTCATTTAGAGTTTTGAATTTCCATGCTTTATTTCCTGGAAAATTTTGCTATATTATATCTTTTTATGAGTAGTTTGTTCATTTTCTCTCCTTTGTCAGTATCACTGATCAGGTATTGGACATATACTTTTTCTCAATTTTCTTGTTGATAGTCCATTCACTTTTCCTCCCAAATAATGTAGCAGTTCCTGTACTATTATGTTTCTTTTCTTTTCATTGTCACTCAGATCAATAAGGCTGGTTAACTATAATTCCTCTCCTAATAATGGTTAGGATTGAGCATTGAGTTGAATCACTGCTATATGGAAACCTTGAGAAGACAGGACAGACATCATAGCAATGAAACTTCAAGACTTTCATGAAGAAATAAATGTGTATGCATAGAGAACTCACAAATCAACTTAATTAAAAAAAAAGAATGTGCAAAAGATAGAAACAAGGGCAGATAACAGAAGGATATGAAATTGTGACTCAAACTTGTAAAAATAGTGTCAGTGGTGCCAAAGTACAGAATGAGCTAAGAATGAGAAACTTTTAAAGTTTTATTGGGAAAAGGAGAGTCAAATAAGTAATAAGATCTTTTCTTTGGGTGAATGAGATGCCGATAGCTGGCAATAAAGAGAAGACTTAATTTCTATTTATTTTGCTTCTTTTTTTTCTGTGAAGGAGTATGAGCCATGTAATGAAAGTGACAAAACCAAAAGGGGCAACATCAAGTTGATATCCAAACCTAAATAAAGAAATAGTAGCTTTTATCTTTCCTTTATGAATTGTAGTCTTCTGACCTAGGTGAACTATGTCCTCAGGTACTGAAAGAATGGTAACTGTAAAATTGTAAAGTTATTGTAATGTTATCTGAGAGATCTTGGAAAACAGGAGAGATACTATAATAATAAAGAAGGGAAATATTTTCCTGATCTTTAAAAAGATAAGAAAACTATCTGCAAGTTTTGGGACAGTAAATTTGACTTCTCATTGGGGAAATTTTTTGAAATAATCATTAAAGATATGATTGGCAAATATGCATTAAGTATTGATTACAAAAAACCAGCATGGCCCAGATAATCTCATTCCCTTTTGGGAGGGGTGTATTACTTAACTAGTAGATGAGAGAAATTCTGTGAATTTATTTTACCTAGATTTTAGCAAAGCTTTTCGTAAAGTACCTCATTCTGTTGTTGCTGAGAACATGAAGAGATGTGAATGAGATGGATTTAGAACAACTCATATTAGCCAAACTCAAAGAGTAATTATTAATGACTCAGTTTTAATGTGGCAAGAAGTCTTCAGTGAAGTGTTCCAGGTAGGTCCGCTTTTACCCTCTGCTGTTTGAAATTTTTATCAATTTCTTAGATAAAGGCACAGTGTGTATACATGCTCACCATATTTGCAGATGACATGAAACCTGGGCATAGTTAATACACAGAATGACAGAGTCAGGATACAAAAGGATTTTGAAAGGCTAGAGCATTGAGCTGAATATAACACAATGAAATCCAATAAAAATAAATGTGAAATCTTAAAGTTGGTTACAAAAAATGACTCCGCAAATATAAGATAAAGGAATAATGGATAGACAGCAGTTGCAGTGAAAAGAATCTGGAGGTTTTAGTGGATTTCAAGCTCAATATGAATCAGTAGCATGATGTGACAGCCAGAGTAGCTAATGCAATCTTGGACTCCATTAAGAGGAACACAGCTTCCAGGAATAGAGAGGTGATAACCATACTGTACTCTGCTCTTGTCAGATCTTGTCTGGAATATTATGTTCAGTTCTGGAAGCCTCAGTTTCAGGAGGATAGTGATAATCTGGAAAGTGTCCAGAGGACAGCAGACAATATGAACCTTGAGTTAATGGCATCTGAGGATTGGTTGAAATAAATGAGTATGTTTAACCAGGAGGAAGGAAGACTGAGGGAGTCCATGATAAGTTCTTTAAGTATGTAAAGAGCTGGAATGGACTTGTTCTGTTTAGCTCCAAATGGAAGAACCATGAATCACCAGTAGAAACTACATAGAGGACTATTTAAGTTCCATGTCAAAAAAAGCTTCCTAACTATTCCTTATAAATCTTGGAAACGAGGCATTTATTAGAGAAACTTCTACAAAAATTTTCTCTAATTAGCTAGTTCCATCTTTGCTAATTTAATTTTTTTGTGCAATAGTTTAATATGTAGTCAAATTTGTCTTTTATCTTCTATGATTTTCTCTAGCCCTTGTTTGTTCATGAACTCTTTCCCCATCCCTAGATCCCAAAGGTAAATTCTTTCTTGCTCCTCTAATTTTATATGTAAGTTTCTCTTTTATAAAGAAGCCATTTATTATTTTGGAGCTAATATTTGACTTCTGATGTGAAGTGTTGGTCTAAACCTAATTTCTGTCTAAACCAGTTTCCTCAGTAATTTTTATAAAATGCTGTCTCCTTTTACCCCCCTCATTCCCACTTCCCCCATCAACAGTTGCCAAAGGTCCTTTTCTTTTTTCTTTCTTTTTGGCTCCAATTAGGGTCACACAGCTGGTAAGTGTCTTAGGCCTGAATTGAACAAAAGTCCCCCTTGACTTCAGGGCTGGCGCCCTACCCACTCTGCACCTAGCTGGTATGCCCCTGGATCCTCTCATTTCAATGACGCTTTTCACATCTATCCACTTTTCTCTACTCACACAATCACAACCTGTCACTTTTCATCTGTTATCGATGTAGCCTCCTAACTCATCTCCTTGCTTTTCCTATTTCTCTTCTTGCCAATCTATTCTCTGAACATCTACCAAAATGGATTTGTCTGATGTGCAGACCCTTCCCCAAGGAGGTTCAGTGGCTCCCTATTCCTTCTCAAATAAAGTATAAGCTTAACTTAATAGAGCATTTCCTCAAATCTGACTTTAAAATTTATGCGTAAAAGTTTAGCTATCCCTTGCTTCTCTGGGGTTCACTAGGTGGCTCAGAGCTCTAGACAGGGAGTCAGGAAGACCTGAATTCAAATGTGATCTCAGATATTTCCTAGCTGTATGACCGTGGGCAAGTCACTTGGCCCAGTTTGCCTTAGTTTCCTCATATGTAACTGGAGAAGGAAATGGGAAACCATTCTAGTATCTCTGCCCAGAAAACCCCAAATGGGGATCTTGGAGAGTTGGGTACGTGGACAAGTTTCTCTTTAACAGTGATTCCAGTACCACCTTATACAGGAAGATTTTCCTATCTTCTAGTTGTTAGTGCTACCTCACTTCACAATAATGCTTTGTATATTTGCATAATTTTGCAGTAATTCATGTGTATATATATTGTTTCCTCCCCAATAATCTCCCTGAGAGCAGTGTGGAAGCACACTAAGTCTCTCTCCTTTTTAAGAAATATTAAGCAAACATTAATTAAATCATCCTATATAATCCTATATATATATATATATATATATATATATATATATATATATATATATAAATATATATATATATATATGAAATCAAAGGTGTATGTATGTGTAGAGACAGGAGGGGTAGGGACTGGGTAACGGAGATAATCTACCTGAATATCAAAGAAACTTCTGTTTTTTGTTAATGGTAACCTAATTAAGAGAGCTGGTCTTTGTTTAATTCAAAATAAGGGAAGTATCTAGACTCTTTGGATTAAAGATGTCTCTGGAGTACACCCTTGCCAGGGGTTCTTAACCTGTGGCCTGTGAACTTGTTTCTTAAAAAATTTGTATTATATTTCATTTTAATTGGTTTCCTTGGCAATCTTATGGGTATTGTTTTATTCATTTAATGATGATGATGATGATGATAATAATAATAATAGCTGACATTTACATAGTGCTTACTATGTGCCAGGCACTATGCTAAACCCCTTATAGTTATTATTACCTCGTTTGATCCTCAGAACAATCCTGGGAGGGAGAGGATATTATTGTCCTTACTTTACCGAGGAGGAAACTGAAGCAAACAGAAATAAAGTGACTTTCCCATAATCACACAGCTATTCTGCAGTCAAATTTGAACTTAGATCTCCCTACTTCCAGATACAGCACTCTATGCACTGTGCCATGTAGCTGCCTACTTAAAAGCATTATTTCTGCAGGCATGTGCAGAAATGAATATTAAGATTCCCTGCTTTGCAGAGAAAGTTTAAAGTGGGAAATATTATAGAAGAAATATCAGATGTTAATTCTCTTCACTTTTGTTAAATGATGGACCAGACCTTGATTTTCCAGGAAGACATCTTCACTGGCCACCTCCCAACAATAACACTTGTATGGTATTATTTGGTACTGCTCAGCTCCCAACAATAATATTACTATAGTTTTACTTGGTAAACAAAAAATCTTAAATTCTAAACATTTATCTGTTTTATTGTGAAATTTTATATTTTTTGTCTTTTGAACTCTAAATTTTGGGTAGAAAATATGTTGGGCAGTAAGATCTTTCCAAACAAAACAGACCCCTGAATCCTTTTGGCTATCTTTCTCTAAGCAGAATTGCTTGTATTTAGATAATTAATAACTGTTGTTGACAGACTTGAACCAAATAAACAGAGTACTGAGTTCCTCTTTTGTGTCAGGAATTGTATCATTTATTTCTTTGTATCTCCATCACTCAGCACATTGCCTGGAATATAGAAGGCACTTAATAAATGTTATATCAAATTTAATCAGTGTCCTTGAAATTATGTAATTTAAACAGCATCTTACTACACCCTCCCAGAAGGTCCAAATATATGATGGTAAGGCTAGGTCAAGGGAGGCAAAGCCTGGAGGTTTGAAAAAGTCAGAGTTCCCATATCTGAGCTAAAATAAATTCAGCAATTGAAAATCTCAATGATGATGCAATGGGAACAGCTATGTGTGTAATGTTTAAATTGTGTGAAGTGCTTCTTCAAGTGGGTCCCTAATGATGCCCAGCACTATGTGGAAATGTGGGCTATTTTAGGGCTCTAAAATATATCCTTCTTATGGAATTGATGAGGTGTGGATTCTCACACAACCAACTTCAACTAATGGAGCCTGGGCCCTATCTGAATTACCTTGTCATTGAATACTTGCTCTTTTGGTGAATTTGCTCTATGCTCTGAGGAATAAGCCAAAATAGTTAAAATTATTGTGGGGTGGAAATAGGGGAGGAGACACATACATAACAGTTTTCTCCCGCCTTTCTATCTCCAAGGTGGGACCCCCACCCTAAACCCCTAATACTCTGGTCTGCTTTCCTCTCATTAAGAGCATCGATAGAACAACTTGAATGCCCAGCTCCCTAGGATACCCAGACAACCGCTACCAATTCAATTCAATTGGACAAGCATGGAAAGACTGATAGAAAGGGATGCAGAGTAAAGTGCCCACTCCCAGCCAGAACGCTGTTAGCTGCAGAATACCAGCATGACTAAGTTAAAGTCCTTGCCCTCATGGAACTTATACAAATTGGTCTCATTCAGAATAGATCATAAATGCTTAATAAAATGTCAGGCAGAGTTAGGATGGAAAACATCATTATTTTATGAATGAAATAGAATTTGCCCTGGTCCTTGAAGGGCAAGGAGGATTTAAAGAGATGGAAATGGGCAGAGTGGGTTTGGTGACAGAGACTGCACCTAAGAAATGGTGTGACGACAATGATAATAATAACAGGAGCAATAACAACTATCAGAAGAATGTTGTTGTTAAGTCAGTTCGGTCATTTCCAAGCCTCTCTGATCTCACCTGAGGTATTCTTAGCAAAGATACTGGAGTGGTTTGCCATTTTCTTCTCAGGTGATTTTACAGACAAGGAAACTGAAGCATAGGGTTAAATGACTTGCTCAGGGTCTTACAGCTATGGGAGTGTTTTGCTTTTCCAGCTCGTTTTGCAGAAGAGGAAACTGAGCAAACAGTTAGGGGATCTGTCCAAGGTCACTTAGCAAGTGTCTGAGATCAGATTTGAATTCATGAAGATGAGTCTCTTACTCCAAGCTGGGTCCTCTATTCACTGCATCACCCAGCTGCCCCCAATAATAATAGCAATTACCAATTATTACCAATTATAATAGGTAATCCTTATTTAGTGACTGCTATGTACCGGGCATCCTGCTAAGTATTTTTATGTATATTATCTTATGAGATATGCAAGGGCAGAAAGGTTAAATTAAAAATGGAAATAATTAGGTGACATAGTAGGTACAGTGCTAGTCTCAGAGTCAGAGCTGAGTTCAAATTCTGCCTCCGACATTTACTAGCTATGTGATTTTGAAGGCACTTACCATGTCATGTGTTTTGTCATCTATAAAGTAAGGGGATTGGACCCAAAGGCTGCTAAGGGTCTTTTGTACTCTGCATCTATGATCCTAGGACAGAATGGAAAAAGCACGTATTAAGTGCTTATTATAACTTTAATAAGGGTGGGGGTTTATACTCATTCCCAATTAATGTAATCAGAGAAAGCCCTGTATTAATCAATCAGAAATGTAAACTAGGTTGAATAAGTCCTTAATCACTTTGAGAGGAATAAAGCCTTTTGATCACTGGATAAAAACAGATGGTGCCACACAGCGAAATATCTTATGATTGGCTGGAAATAATCAAAAACATCTTTGAACCTAAACATAACATAAAAGTCAATTTAAAATGTCTAAGTCCCGAGGCAGGCAGTCTGATAGTAGAATTTCTTGTTCAGTCATCTCAGTTGTATATGACTCTTTCTTTGTATCTTGGCAGAGATACTGGAGTGTTTGTCATTTCCTTCTCCAGATCATTTTACAGGTGAGGAGACTAAGGCAAGAGGGCTAAGTGTCTAGTCCAGGGTCACACAGCTACTGAGTTTTTGAGGCTGGATTTGAATCCTCCTAGTGCTCTATCTACTGGGTCACTTAGCTTCTCCAATTGTAGAATATCTCTGGCCAAACTGATAAGGACAGTGGCAACTTCAGGAATCATGACCCTGTATGATGGAGGGAAGTGTGGCCTATACACCCTACAAAAACACTGATTCTTGGAGTTCAGCAGAGAATTACACTCAAGGGGAATCTAAAGAGGACTGTCTGAGGAGAGAAAACGATTTCTAGTAACCAGGAAATATGAGTTATCTATTTGCTACGTGTCCTCTCTATGTTTCTCATGACCTTGGTGTTTAAAGTATGAGCCTATTCTCCCCAGGAATTTTTTTTATTTTCAAAGTGAGAATGGACCCTGGCTTTAGAAGAACATTTTGTGCCAACTGTTCTTACTATCCAATTTTAGTAAATAACCTTTCCTGATAATGAATGGAGATCATTGTCTTATGATCAATGGGAACACAACAGTTGGGGCTCATAAGCAACAGTACTAGAAAACCTATCCCATTATCTATTAGAATCTCGAGTGAACTAGTAGCAGCCAACCTTTGAGGGCCAGGCCAGCTAAGAGGGTTGTACTGTGGGGGCTTCATATGGCTTTGTATTTGTCCAAGCACACATTGACGAGTATCCTCCATCTAAGATTCATGTTGTGGGATACCTTAGTTTTCAGGAATCCACTAGAAAAAAATAGCAGTTTTTTCTTCTTTTGTTTTAAACTATATGTTTTCTGGTGTGAAATAGGTACTGCTCTCATGAAGTTTACCCTCTTAATTGGGAGAAAAAAAAAAACAGAAAAAATTCAGTTAGAGAGCAAAAGGAAAGGCCAGTGAAGGAAGGGCGTCTACAGTGGATCTGGAGAATATCAATACAGAGGAGATTTACATGAACTGATGAAATAGGAAATAAGCAGAATCAAGAAAACAACATGAATAATGACTACAACAATAAAAAATAAAAACAACAATAATGAATCCCTGAAATTGAATACTGTGAAAGTATAATTATTAAAATTATCTCTGCAAAAAAGGTCTAAACATTAATCTCTTTCCATTCTTTGCAGAGATGGGTCAGTGAGATCATTGAAATAAGTTGACATGTTGATTAATTTTGTTGAAATGTATCCCCTTTTTTTCTTTGTTGTAAGAAAAGGGAGCGGGAAATAAAGATAATTTAAAGGCTAAAACAATAATAAAAGCTATTTAATATGTGAATATAAATTAATTTAAAAAACCCAAAAAACATAGAAGTCAGTAAAGTTTGAGATAAATGTAGAAGACAGTTCCTAGCCCTCTAATTGGAGTCCCAAATTTATACAGATTGCTAATGTTAGATAAGGCTGGAAAGGAAGGATAATATTAGAAACTATTATGAATACCAGGCTAGGCAATTTGAATGTTATTATTTATTATTATTATTATTGATGAAATTTGATTTCAGTTGTGTAGGGAACTCTGGTAAGAAACTTTCTCCATCTATGCAGACTACATGTCTTCTCTGTAATTTATTCTCTTAGAGAAATATTCTCTTAAAAAATACATAATTTTATTCTCTTAGAATAAATATCCTTTTAGAGAAATAAATTCTCTTGGGAATATTGAGAAGTTGGGTGACTTGTCCATAGTCACATGGTCAATATGTACTGGAAGTAGGACTAGACTTTGAGAATGCAAAAACAAAGAAAAAAAGTGCCTCTCCTCAAGATATTTACAATCTGCTTACCAAAGTTCTGTATTTATATAATTAAAACAATAAATGTGTCCTTAACAAAAATAGAGAAGGTTGGAGGAAGGGTGGAATTGGGGGACCCAAGGGAGAGGAATAATTTTATGTTATAGACAAAATGAGCTTGAGATGTCTATGGGAGATCAAAGTGATAAGTTCATTAGGAAGTTGACAATATAATACCATAGTTAAGAAGCTGGATTAGTACTGAATGATGGGAACTAAGCCAGCTTGTCCTTCCCCTAAAACCAAGATTCCTTAAATCTACTCTGAGATCATCTTCCCAACTCTTCCTTTATTTTGTCTCTCCAGCTCTCCCCTGACTTTATCCTTCAAATATTCTCTCCAACTCTCCCCTAATTTTGTCCTTATCCTTCAAGCATTTTCTCCAACTCCTCCCTCATTTCATCCTTCAAGCATCTCCCCAATTCCTTCCTTATGCTAGCGGAGGATGGCTGTATCATCCAAAGCTGCAGTTAAGGAAGAGGAATTAGAAAGGCCTTAGAATTTAGCAATTAAGAGATCCCTTTTAACCTTTAAGAGAACAGTCTAGGGTTTGGGATAGAAGCCAAATTACAAGGTGTTGAGAAGTGAGTGGAAAGAGGATATGTAGAGATGATTGTTTTCTCTTAGGAATTTGACTGAAAAAAAAAATAGAAGAGCTGTCTGATGATAGCTCGAGGGCATGGTAGGACTAAATGAAAGATTTTTAAAGATGTTAGAAACCTGGGCAAATTTGTAGTTAAGACACAAAAGATAAAGAGAGATTGTTGGTAAGGAGAGAGGGAATTAGCAAGGAGGTGTACTTTTGTTTCACTCTGAGAGTGAGAATAGAGACTGGAGAATAGAGGAAAATACAGAGAGATTTTCCTTTGAGAAGAGAAGAGGGAAAGTTGGCAAGGAGAAGGGGTTTTCCTCTCAGTATATCATCTTCTTGAGTTCAAACTTGACCTCAGACACTTGTTAGCTGAGTGATTGTGAGCATGTCACTTAACTCTGTTTGCCTCAGTTTCCTTATCTGTAAAGTGAACTAGAGAAGAAATAATAAACCACTCTAGTATCAGTGCCAAGAAAACCCTAAATAGTAGTTGAACTACGCAAATGACTGAAAAATATGTATCTGCCACTGAAATATAGGGAATAGTAGGAGATTAGAGTTTGCCAGATACAGGATGGCAGAGGGAGGGGGAGGTTGGAGAATCAAACAATCATGATCTTCACTTTTTAGGGTGCTATGATGATTGTGAATGGTGTTAGCATAGGGATGGTATAAATTTCCATGTTCCTCTAAACTATGAGTTTAGGCAGTAGGACCTGAATTTATGCTAAAGGGGAAGAATAGAGTTTTTGGTCTTTTCTATCATTTAGCAGCAAAAGCTCTTCATGTGAATACTTTTGTAATAAGTGAATAGCCACACTCAAAAATGAAAAATAATCCATGTGGAAACTTATTTACATGAAGTCAACTGTATTGGGATTAAATTCAGGACTGTAGTCATCTAGTCTTTGACCTTAAATGGGCAGGTCCCTAGTTGCTGAAAAAACGAGCCCCAAAGTACCTCCTAGTTTGAACGTGTTTCTCCAGGCTTGAGATGGTCTCTAGCCTTAGTGCAATATTAATCTCTGCTGTTGTAAGTGCTAATAGCTAAAAAGTAGGTCTTTGATGTTCACAGAAGTCCAAGGATCGAAGTTTGATCCTTCCTCAAGCACAGAAAGGAATCTTCTTTCCTTATGAAGACCATGAGGTCCTCATAAGCTTTCAACATATGGAACTAAAAAATCAGAGGCTAAACTTAAATTTTAACCTTATAGCAATTTTTATTCCTAATCTGAGAAGAAAAAAATAGCCTATCTGAAATTCCAGAGTGGAGGAGTGAGGGGGAGACTTTTTAGAGGCATTTTATCTTTTGGCTTATAACTTTTGTCAAACAAGAAGTGGATGGAGACCAAATTAATTTTAGGAATTCAAGTTCATTGGTGAGTCTCTTGGATATTTCCGACAAGACCAGACTACCCCAAAATACTTACACATATGTGTTTATGTATCCTCATTCCTATACAAGTTATTTCAGACTAAAATAGTGGAAATCATAAAGTATGCCAAGGAGTATACAAAAAAATTCAATTAGTATAATATTTAGCAGGTGATACAGATCCATTTGGTTCTTGCCCATAAGACATGACTCTAAGTAAGAGGAATCATCCATTTGCTTTAAATATTTTTTCTACTTCAGATTTATATTACTTTAATAGAAAGCAAAGAAAGATCTCTTTACCCAAACAAACCAAGAAACCACAGGATTTTTTCCCCTGCAGTGAGTGAGGGACATAGTTTACTCCTGAATTGCTCAGCCATGGAGGTACCACTTACACAAAAGGAAAATTACATACATTATGTATATGAAATACCATTATTGAATTAGAAAAGTTAGGATAATGAAAGTAGGTATTTTAGCAATACATGGCTTCTTACTGAAAAGTGCTATCTCATAATTCTAGATTGAAAGTGGTCAGCGCCATTTAGTGATTATCTTTAAAAGAGGGAAGGACTATTGGTAAGCACTTCTTTAGATGATTGTCTTAGGCTATAGAAAAATTATTTTCAACCAGTCCCTCAAGGTGATTATTTGAAATACCTGAAAATGTAATACGAAAAAATGAAAATAAAACTACTGCATAGTTTTCTCCTTGATGCTATTGAAAAGAGTGGAGGAGTCTGGTCTGGCATGTGGGAGAGAGGGTTATTTTGAGAGAAGATCTGCTAACCTACAACTGTCCTTGTGCCCTTGAATGCAAATCCTACTTGTTCAGGGTTGAGACTTTAGTACCATTCAGTACAAATTAAATGTGACTTATTTTAATACTTTGAATATCAGGGTGTCATAGATCTATGAGGTGGATCAGACAATTAAAAAAAAAAAAACCCTATAAAAACACCAACCAATCCAGACCTTGAGTGAACTCTCTGCTTCAGGACAGTAATAGATAAAGTAAACCCAGAAGTCATCCCAAATACGGAATAAGCCAAGATTACATTTGCTGCCCCTGAGGTAGAGAATTGTGCAAGATCATCCATCATTTGGACACTCAGGCCCTAACCAAGAGTTGACTCTATTTACCCTGACCCACTCCAGTTCTAATCCCAAATATCTTTCTTTTTGAAGTGTGATTTTTCTGAGACAAATTCTCTACTTCTGCTTGGTTATATAAACCTGATCATTCATAATCAGTAGCTTACTTTTCTAGACCAATAAGGAAGGGAGAGGCCCATTACTCTGCCCTGCCCAGCCTCAAGGGGTTAACCTCCCTGGGGAAAGGTTAGGTCCAATTCAGTGTAGCCTCCCTCTCCATGGAACAATGGAAAGAAGCATCTTCTCCCTGGTAACCTTTGGAGACTGTGATTTAATTGCCAGCTAAGCTCAGTCATTCAGGAGACTGACAATGGGCTCCTTCAGGAAGAAATGAAATGACAAGACCCTGAAGGGCCTGGGGAAAAGTTCAGTCCATGGCTTGGTGGCTTTTTGCCTCAAAGGCCACCTGGGCGCCTGTAGCAAACACACAATGGCTGCCTTCCATAAATCAGAATGCCCTATTAGTAAGTACTGAGGGGTGAGATGAGAGGTGGCCATCTGTGAGTAGTGAGGTCTGCTCTCTGCTGGGGAGGATGAGGAAGGGCATTGGGAAGCAGGGAGTCCGTTTCCCTAACAATGTTGCTGTGGTTAAAAAGGTCAGCAAAATGTTCCCTATTTTTAGAAAAGATGGCAGGAAAAATTCATTTCAGTTAAAGTTGATGCTTAAATCCTTTCTGCACTCACTCTGCTAAGTTCTAAGGGAGATAATAAGTTTATGTGAGACTCAAATCTTGCATAGAATTTACTGTCTAGGAGAGTGACAAAACACTATTGTGTACAATATTACATTATATTACATATTATTATATCATATTATGTACTATGATTACTGTATCACATATGCAGTTCTTGAACTGCTATATACAATATTACATAAGTGCATTAAAGAAATCCAAAACAAAGAGATATGAGTGATGGGGGGGAGGTTTTTATTGACAGAGAACAAAGGTTTCCTGAATAAGTGGCAGTTGATTTGGACATAGAAAATGGACAAGAGCTTAACAATGGAAAAGGCATACAGTTGGGAGAGCATGATATTTGAACCATTAAAGACTACCCTAGAATGGCTAGTTATTTTAATGGGATGACTTCAACTGAAAGGATAGTTTCTGGGTTTGGCTTTTATCATTGACTTGAATAGAAAAATAGATGGTATGTTATAAAAATATATACGTAGCATCTCTGTCATCTATTCTGCACAGGCAGTGGCAAATTGGTAACCCAGCGAGATAATAATGACCTTAGATTCAGGTATTTTGTAGATCATTTTACTTTTAAACTACAGAGCCCAAAGATCCCTACCGGTGTGCTCTCCTTTCATAGTCAACCAGTAGAACATTCTTAGCTGAAAGCAAAGGCTTTAAAAACTAAAAAAAATTATGAAAAATATGGCATAGTAAAAGCATTAGTTGCTAAACATCTTCCCGATTAATCTGGGGCACACTTTCACACAGTGTCAGTGGGAAGATGGAAAGTTTACATTGAGTATTTCAGAGTCATAAATATAGAAACATGCCTAAGCAATTCTTACCTCCACTGTTGGAGGGTTACTTGTCATTTCTCTTCTCATAGCGATTCCCTCATAATCCTTCCCTAAGCAGCAGCACCTCTGCTTAGCAAGTCACTCAGTTGGGCTACCTGCTCCTACTTGTCTGCGCAGTACTGCTAGCAACAACTGGAGTGAATAACCTCTCCATTCAGTGCAGCTTAGGTTCATTGTAGTCATACTTGTCTATGCTGTTTCTGCTATTTGCTGGATGTGCTGTCTCTTATTAGGTGAGTATCTTTGGTGTAAATCACTATAGCTGATATGAGTGGGAGAGGAGAGATAGATAATCCCCTCTGCCTTAACCTTTTAGAAAAGGCAAAAAAAAAACCAGTCTTCTCTTCAGAGGTGGCTTCCTCTTCTCTATCCTTCTTTATCAAAATCCACAAACTGGCCCTGCCCTGACTCTAGTGGCAGCTGATTTTTTAAGGCTGGTAGAAGTGAAAGGGATAAAAAAGAAAAAATACACTTTGGCAATTTGTTCTATCTGTTATTGCCTCATGTCTCTATTACCCAAGCCTTCTAGGATTCATCTGAATTAGGAGGAAATCAATTTATCAAAGGTATATGGCCAACTGCTCCCCACTCCATCCCCAAAGACACTTATACAGATGATAGGAAGCTAGGAGAGTTGACATATTGATGTTGGAATCAGAATCCTAACAGATTTCAATGTTGGATTAGATTAAGATAAAATTTATTGGGAATAAATGTAAATTTGTGTCCAAGTAAAGTGTACAAGCATAAGAGGGCACCAAATAAAAGGTGTCATGGTGGATAGAGTCAGGACAGTAGTCAGGAAGATTTGAGGTCAAATGTGGATTTGGACACTTATAAGTTGCGTGATTTTGGATAAGCCACCTAAGCCTGTTTGCCTCATTTTCCTCAACTGTAAAATGATGGAGAAGGAAATGGCAAACCACTCAGGATCTTTACTAAGAAAACCCCAAATGGAGTCACAAAGAGTCAGACACAATTGAAATGACTCAACAACAAAATTAAACATAAGATGGAGAAATATATGACTAGAAATCCATAGCCATTGATCTGTCAGTTATCTTGGGTTTTAGTAGACAACACCCTCCAAGTGTGAAAATAGTGTGATATAATAGTAAAAAAAAAAAAAAAAAAAAAAAAAAAAAAAAAAAAAAGATACGCTCAGAGAGCAAGACAACTTTGGAACTAATGTGAATATATATATATATAATATACATATATAATTTGTATAATATAACATTATATAATATAACACATTACATATAATATATATATATTTAAAAATTAACATAAAATATAATATAATTAATTAATAACACAAATATATAAATGATAAATATAATATACACAATATATAATAAAATATATTATATATTTATTTATTTAATATAATATGTATGTAATATAATATTTATATATTATTATTTATAATAACATTCTTAATATACGTTCACAGAAACAAGATATCTACAATAAATACTTGTGATTTCATATTTAGTAAATATTCTGGAGCTGTTTCCTCAATTTCCAACAACACCAGCAGGTTAGGTCTCAAAAGGAATGTTGCTCCACTTCCCCTCATGGTTTTAGGGATTGTTTACTGGGGTAGTCCTGAGGGCTTCATTAGGGACTGGTTTTTAGTGCTATAGCTTGCAAGTTCCTACCAGTGTACTTCCCTTATAATTAGCAATTGATATCAATTAGTCATTTGGCTAATTAGCTTTCAAAAATGGGGATTTACTAAGTTGGAATGATTAAGAACTGTGGGTATTAAAAAAAAAACATTCTTCAAAAAAGTCTGTGACATACTCTCCACTGATACATAGTGAGTCCATGGGGAAGTGGGCTTCAGTTTTGATAGCATATATAGCTAAAAGATTACGTACAGCTTCTGATCACTGGAAGCTGTTCCGTTTCTTTTGAAGGGATAGGTTTTGATCCAATATCCCCAAATATGTTAAAGCTTTTCTGCTGGGCTCCTGAATCTGCATCCTCATGTCCAGGATATTATCAGCTCCTGATGGACATGCAGTCAGTTGTTCCAGGGATGTTGTTATTTTTGTTGCTTGTCCAAGACCTTTTAATGTCATAGGTAGTCCACAAAAAATCATTTATTAAGCACTTGCTATGTGCTAGACACTGGCATATGAAATGCTGGGACGCAAAGAAAAACAGTTCCTACTCTTAATGATTGAGTTATATAAATTTAATTTAATATAAGTTTAATTTCTGTTTTAAGTACCTAAAAGAAACAAAACAGAACAGATGGAAAGTAATCTTAGAGAGAAGGGCTCTAAGAACTGGTGGGACCAGGACAGGCCTTTTATGAAAGTGGAGCTTGAGCTGAATGTTGAGGGAAAGGTGAGGTGAGATAACATTCTGGTCCTGAGGGACGGCCAGCTCAAAGATGGAAGGATAGGAACCGGAGGAGCCTATGTGTGAGGAGCAGCACATATTCTACCTTGGTAGAATTTAAGGTAGTTTGGTGTAATGCAAAAAGAGTATTTCATGGGAAGTCAGAGGATGTGGATTCAAATCTTGGCCATTCCCTTTATTTCATGTGACTTTGGACAAGTAATTGACTTTTCTGCTTCTTGTTTTCCTCATCTTTGAAATGAGTAAGTTGAATGAGATGGCTTCTAAAATCCTTTCCAACTCAAAGTCTATGATCATTTATACTAGACTATAAAGGCAGCAAGGCATTCCAGTGGATAGACCACTGGGCCAGGGGCCTGGAAGACCTGTGTTCAAAGTGAACTAGTTGCATGACCATAAGCAAGTCACTTACCCTGTTTGCCTTAGTTTCCACATTTTTCAAATGAAATGGCAACTTGCTCCAGTATCTTTCCTAAGAAAATCCCAAATGGGATCATAACTGAAATGACTGAACATCAAATCTATCTATAAATGGCTTAGCATGGTTCCTGGCACGTAGTAGGTACTATATAAATGCTTATTCCCTTTCTCTTACCTAGAGTGTTGTTAGTGGGGGACAAGTGGTTAAAGGAGATGGGAGTGAAATGGATAATGCCCTATCTTTTACAAAAAAGATCTAGACCAACAGAAGATACTTCTTAGAGATTGCTTATTTAGTTTTCTCATTACAGCTGGGATAATGGAGACTCAGAGACATGGCTGATTAGTAACAAAGTTGATACCCAAATATAGGTCTTGTTTTTCAAAATACATGCAAAGATAGTTTTCAACAAACTTGTGTTCCAAATTTTTCTCCCTCTGTCCAACTCTCCCTCTCCCCAGAAAGTAAGAAATCCAATATGGGTTAAATGTGCAATTCTTCCAAATATATTTTCACATCTATCATGCTACACAAGAAAAATCTGATCAAAAGGGAAAAAAGGAAAAAGGGAAAAAGCAAGCAAATAGCAACAAAAAGATGAAAATACTATGTTGTGATCCACATTCAGTTCTTATAGTCCCCTTTCTGGATGCAAATGGCTCTCCCCATCACAAGTCTATTGGAATCATCTCATTGTTGAAAAGAGCCACGTCCATCAGAGTTGATCATCATTTAATCTTGCTATTACTGTGTACAACGATCTCCTGGTCCTGCTCATTTCACTCAGCATCAGTGCGTGTAAGTCTCTCCAGGCCTCTCTGAAATCATCCTGCTGATCATTTGTTATAGAACAATAGTATTCCATAACATTCATATAGCACAACTTATTCAGCCATTCTCCAATTGATGGGCACTCACTCAGTTTCCAGTTTCTGGCCACTAACAAAGAGGACTGCCACAAACATTTTTGCACAGGTGGGTCCCTTTCCCTCCTTTAAGATCTCTTCAGGATACAAGCCCAGAAAAAACACTGCTGGGCCAAAGGGTATGCACATTTTGATAGTCCTTTGCAAATAAAGTTCTTGTAACCTAATTGATAACTAGGGTAGGATGTCCAGAGCTTTGCCTTAGTGTACCAGTCCCTTTCTTTATTATTGTTGTTCAATTGTTTCAGACTCTTTGTGACATTATTTGGAGTTTTCTTGACAAAGACAATGGAGTTGTTTACCATTCCCTTCTCCAGTTCATTTTATAAATGAAGAAACTGAGGCAAATAGTGTTCAGTGACTTGCCCAGGATCACACAGCTAGTAAGTGTCTGAGGCTGGATTTGAACTCAGATCTTCTTGATCCCGGGCCCAGGGCTCTATCTAGCTGCCCCTCTCCCTTCCTTAACACATTTGGTTGCCTCCCACAGGGCCCCTTTGCAAGGGCTCCTGTCTCCCAGGTCTGTCCTCTCTTCTTAGGTGACTGCATCTCCTGAGCCCGCCCACATGCTGCTGAGGAAGCTACAACTGCTAGATCAGCCCCTTGGGTTTGGTGGAACCATGACCCACTAGGACAGGGGCTGGTTTGATGTCCTAAGCCAACCACCCCCATGGGGAGCCCCTGAGACATGTGAGGGACGCCAGAGTGTCTAGGGAGGTCAACACACCCAAGCCCCAGACGGGACATATCACAGCTTCTTGCTGAACAACAGTGAGCGCAGGTCTGCGGGTGACTGCCATGGGAAGCCTCCATCCTAATATTAGCAATAATCCCAACAGCATTTGTATAGTGCTTTCTGATATACCAAGCACTTTACACATTGCTTATTGTATCCCCATGATAACCTTGAGAGGGAGATTTTATGATTCCCATTTTACAGATGAAAAGCCTGAGGTAGTTGCATCTGTGACAATAGTCCTCTGTGCTACCATCATCCTCCTTCCAAATGTTTTTGCCTCTAGTGAAAGGATTTCTAGTTACAACTTTACTATTGTCTCTACCCTCACATACAAATGCTCTGTCTTCACTTTAAGAAATCTCATCTCTTATTCTGTTTATCTATCTCATCTATCTGTCTGTCTTTCTGTTATCCCTTTCCCTCATCTCTTTCTCTCCGTCTCATATCTTTCTGTCTGTCTACTTCATCTAAGTATCTATCTCATCTCATCTTTCTGTCTTATTTTATCTCTCTTCCTCCCTCCCTCTCCTTGTCTCTCTCTTCCTCCATCTTTTCCTCCCTCCCTTCTTTCACCCCCTCTGTCTTTTTCTCTATCTCTCTTTTTCCATTCCTCTCTCCCTTCTTCCCTTCCTTCCTCTCTTTCTCTCTCCCTCTCTCTCCCTCTCTCTACCTCATCTCTATTTCACCTCTTTCTCTCTCTCTCATTTCTCTATTTCATCTCATCTCTCTCTATCACATCTCATGCCATTTCTATCTACCTCATCTATCTGGCTTATCTGACTCATCTTTGTTGGTCTGTCTACCTCATCTCTCTTTTTCTATCTATCTGATCTCTCTTATCCTCATCTCTCTTTATTTCTCTCTCACTTTCTGCCTTTCCCCTCTTTCCTCCTCCTCGTCCTGCTTGTTCTCTCCTTCTCTGTCTCTCTTTCTCTCCATCTCTCTCTCTCTCCCTCCCTCCCTGTCTCCTCCTCCTCCTCCTTTCCTCCTCTTTTCTCTTTGTGTCTGTCTCTTTCTGTGTCTCTCATCTCTCTTTCATAATTCTCTGTTTCTGTATCTGTTTCTTTCTCTCTGTCTCTGTGTCTGTCTCTTTCACTATTTCTGTCTTTGTCTCTGTCTCTCTCCCTCTCTCTTTCTCACTCCCTCTTTCTCCTCCATCTATTACATGTATTAATGATGTGAAAAGGAGAATATGAACTTGTTCACTAAATCCTACATGACAGAGGTAGGAGAAGGGAGCTTTTGAAATTCAAACAAAGTAAGTATGGGACTAATAAAAGTAAGTGTCCCTTTACACAGCAGGCAATAAGCTTATGGAACTCATTACCCCAGGAGGAGGTACTGGTAGGAGATATAAATGGATTCAAAAAAGGTTAAGACAAATTTGTGAATGACAACAATGCGTGTGTGGCTATGAGAAGAACTGCGATGTGCCTGGCTTTTCTAATTTTTTTTCTTTTTCTAAATAAGGATAACCATACTTCCTATTTCCACATTTCTCTGTTGACCCCAGAACAGGACCAAAGGAACACTGATTTGGCACTTTCTACCTTCCTAGATAAGACAAGAGGAACTGAGGGGCACCTAAGGGACTGTGAATCTCTACCCTGTGGCGCATGACCCGCTCGCCCCATGGGGATGCCAGGTGAATGGCCAGGGGCCATAATTTTCCCAGGCTCGCTATGTGTCCTGGTCATGGAGTTGTGCATATCTTTCATTCTCATTAAGGTGCTGGCCTGAACACAGCATCGGAACAGCAGAGGGATCTAGAGGCCTGGGCCTTAAGGTCTATTCCAATAGTCTGCCAATTCCTGAGAGATTTTTGAGTGATGAGTAAAATCCCTTGGCTAGGTAACTGACCTTTCCCAGAGCTTCCTTAAGGCTGAGTTATTGCCCTTTATGTAATACAGACACTGCTTTCCTATAGCAAGAAGAAAAATCAAGGAGAAGAACTGGAGGGAAAGGAGGGAGCCTGGAGGGGTTTGAGGTTACCAGACTGTCAAGATTTATCCTGAATTTTCTGTGGGATCCACTGCCTCTGGCCTTGCTCTTTTGGGAACAGATAGCATGACCTGGCTTTGATGACATATGTAAAGTGCTTTGCTCCAAGGGCTATACTGGCTGTCCCAAAAGTCTTGGTGTGGTTTTAAGCTATTAAGAGTGAAACAGCTTAAGCCTGGTCTAAGACTTGTGGGGCAGCCTGTGTGAATGTTAGTTATTGTCCTTGGCTATTATGATGGGCAGAGGGGCTGAGTGCAAAGTTAGCCAGCTGTAGTCGGTCCCCACTCGTCTCAGGGATGGGGGTGAGGAAGGCAAACCTGCATGAGAGCTTGTGGCGCACGTGCACTTGTAGATGGGTGCATGCTCGTGGCAGAGGATTTATTCCACTGATTATGCCAGCGTGTTCTGTTGGGGGCAGCGTGTGTGACAGAAACATGGCACGCCAATAAAGAGAGTCTTTATGGCACTGCTGCCTGCCCTGGTTTGTGTGTCTCCAGCTGGAGATAAAGTCAGGAGAGATGGATTAGCCCCTGTCAGGAGTGAGGTACAAAATGGAAAGGAGAGAGACAGCAAGGTGCCCAGTGAGGACTCCCTTATCCAATGAGAATCCCAGGTCATTGCGTCCGAGAAATGGGACTCGCCGTACAATAGTGCTTGTAAACGCCTCCTGTGGTGGTGAGGGAGGCTTTGTGTGTGTCCTCCGACTTCCCGCCAGAGGGGGAAAGCCTCTTTCTAGGAAAACTAGGAAAAGTGCAGTCTAATCTCCACATCTAATTACACAGAAAAGTAAATCGCCAAACAAAATTAGTTTTAAGAATCTTAATTATCACCGCAAAGCGTAATTAAAAATCAAAACAGGAAATGACCTTGCCAATGGCCTTTGGCCCTACATCTACTCTGTATGAACCTAGCTTTTCAGTCTTTCTTTAAGGAGCAGGGATGGGAGTGGGAAAATGGGAGCCAAGGACAAGACAGGTGGACATCAAAAGGATGGCCAAAGATTCAAACAAAAATGGGAGATGTCTTTCCAGGGCTGAATAAACTCACAGTTTTTTAACTGGGTGTGTTCCGTTTCTAGGTTATTTCTTCTACTTCCCCAACTCTCTTTTCTCAGTCCTGAAGGCCCAGGTATGATAGCAGAATTAGAATAAACAGATGGATCTCCAGTGTAACTGGCTCTGAGCCGGAAAATCTCAAACCAATTGATGATAACAAGACGAGGGTTCAGAGCTATTGGTTGTCTGTGGGAACCTCCCTGGCTTTGCTTGTCTCTCCTGTACAGTTCTTTCTTTATTTATTTATTCGGATAGTAGCATCATATAAATAAAACACCATTACAAAAATGTCGCAGAAAGTTCAAACCTATTCATTATCCATTTCATACAGATTAAAATTGCCATCAAGGCTGCTTGGTTTTGACTTGCGTTCTCTTCCTTTTAATGAGCCGGATAGAGAAGGCAAAAGATGCTAATTCATCCTTACATCTCTATCACATCTCCCCTTTTACTATATAAAGCATCAAGGTCGCATTCTGGGGAAATGTCTTTTTACCAAAGGTGCTATAATAATAATGAAGAAGCAATTTGTTTCAGCAAACTGCCTGCAGTAATGAGGCTTAATTATAACCATGTTATTAATACCGCTGCTTAAGGTAATTCACTTCTGAGCGGGGTGCAGAACAGTAAACTATAATTTAAACAAGAATCGAGACCTAATTTAAATCATCGGATCTGCAGCGGAAAAGGCAAACAGAACGACTGTAATCTGCACGTGATTTAGAGCACCCCCCCCCTTCCCCTCCCCATTTTGTTTCCGGGAGATGTCATCGATTGTCATTGGAATCGGGCGTCTTGGGATCTGGAGTCGGCTCATTTCCAACTCTTTCTGAAGGGTTGGGACGACTGACAGGCCCTTGTTTATCCCCATGTTAATTCCCTGATGACATTGAATTCTGTGTCCAACATGGAATGACAGGCAAGTGTCCAGAGAAGTTGTGATATCAGCAGAGAAGTTCCTAAAATCATGGGATATCGGAAGTAGAAGAGACCTTAAAAATTATCCAGTTGCTTGCTTTCATTTTACAGAGAAGGAAATAGATCTAGGAAGAATGTGACATATCTAAGGTCACTTCTAATTGGTGCTAATTAGAATCATTGCAGAGAACAGAACCAGGTTTTAATAACTCGTTAAGGGCTCTTTCCATTGGCCCAATATCCATCAGTCATGTTTCTTCCCTTTATGTTGATTTGTTGGAGATCCCAAATCTAGTGCTTTAAGGATCCTTAGACATTACACAATTCAAATCCCTCATTTAAAGACGTGAAAGGCCAAAATCACATAGAAAGATTTGAATCCAGAAACTTTGACTTTAGAGTCAACCTCTTCCCATTCCATTCTTCATTTTCCACAGTGATAGGCTTCTTCAAGTCCTCCTGAAATATCGCCATACTCAAAGAGGAACTCCAACGGTCACACAGGTCACTTCCCTGTCTCATTATTCTTAAAACATCCATGGCAGGCATGTTTATGGGTTCCCATTCTTGATAATCAACAGGAAACCTAGTCCTTCATTTATTCAACAAAGATTTATTGGATTCTCTGTTTGTGTAAGGCTAGGTAGCCACCTACAGTTATCCATATGACGGTTTCATCATTTTTCTTGTTTGGTCTTGTATGGATCCAACCTTAATCCCTCTTATGGTCTCAACAGCTTTTCTCCCTGATATACTAAGAGACAATGAGGAATAGAGAATAAAGAACTGACTTCTGAGTCAAGAAGGCTCGTCTCTGATGGTGGTAAATCATTTAGACTCTTAGCACACCAGATGTTTTTCTATTGCCATCAATTTTATATGTATGTACACACACACATATAATGTATGCGTGTGCACATGTGTAGAAACACACACCCATACATATGGATAAATATGTATACAAATCACATTTTTTATATAAAAGTCCTGACCTACATTGCTAGGAGGAGTTTCTTCCTCAGGAATTCTCTATACTAATGAAATTTCAGTTCAAATTTCTTAAATGTTTTTAAATTATTCTAAATACAATAGTGGAGACCACTTGGAAAAGACCATGTACTTAAACAGTAGCGTGATGTTTTCCTTTGTAATCATAACCGTAAAGCATGGGGAATTATACAAACTCCCTGTCATTGATGGATACGTGACAGAAGGATTTTATTGCCCCACCTTTTTTTGGGGGGGGAATCTTCCAAGATGGGGGGATTATCAACTGTTGGATTATTTAGGTGTGGATCTGCCTGGATACAGGGCGATAAATGAGATGACCTTTCCTTATCACTTCCATCCCCAGCCTTTATGGTTCTACGATAAATCATAAACAACTCTGTACACAGGGGTCACACACTGAATGTCATTAATAATGGACTGTTTTCTACTCATTCAGCCACTCACTAGCACCAGCTTCCCAGGCAGAGACTGGACTTCTGTCTGTGATCCCAAGAAGGGGGTGGTGTCTAAATGTCTAAAAACTCATGTTTCCCTATGCCTTTATTTAGACTGAATCAAACTTGTTTAGGTAAAGGGCCTCAAGTCCCACTTCTATTAGGTGCCCCACCCCCGAATATGTTCTCTTCATGGGGGCTCTGTGAGGACCATGTATTAATGAGACCATGCATTTGAAACTCAACACGCCCAAATCCAGACATTTATGCTAAGGGATTTCCCCCATCTCCCAGACTCTGGAGAACTTTTCTAAAAGGTTAACTGTTTTATGAAATTTAAAGTGGGCTGGGGGTCTGAATTGCTCAGAATGTAATAAAAATCTCTTGCTCATCAGTGCAGAGCTGTGGGGAAGGGCCTCTGACTTCCTTCTCCTTGACTCCCTTTCCCAGGGGCCTGCCTCCTCTCAGAGCCGCCCTCCCTCTGCTTCTCATTTGTTCTGTGTTGCTCTATCTCTTCTCCTTGTCTGAAAATTTCTTGTTTGTTTGTTCTGCTGTTACCCTGCACTCTCTCTGTCCCTTTCCCAGACACTTCTCCCCTGCTGGATCCCCACGCGGGATGGGGGCTCTGTGCTTCCAAGAGACAGCAAATTATATCTCCAGCTGATAGAAATGATCAGGCTTTGCCCATGCTGAAATAGTAAAACATAGAACTGCAAGGCTGAGCCCAGACTGCCGTGGGAAGATGCGCTCTCCCTTCTGTACACACACAGCATATACAATGACTTACCTATACAACACACACACATACAGACACACACACACACACACACACACACACACACACACACAATAGCTTGCATAATACCTGTATGTTCATACTACAATACGAGCAACAGGCACAAATGCATAAAGCATACACACAAGCACTTGCTTATTTTAGAACCTTGCATATAGTAGGCTCTCAATAAATATCTGTACACTTATTTAGGGCACGTGGGAGATGCACATGGAATGACATGTATGTAACACACATGCATAAATAAAAAGGATAAATAGAGATACGTGAAAAACAGGGATTGTAAGGGACAACACAGATGGCACGTGCACAGCTACACATGATGCAATGTAGATTATGTACATATAAAACATTCATGTAGAAATGCATTCATATCCATATAGACAGACATGCATCAGAGCAGAACCTTCCACGTAATAGGCTCTAGTTAATGTTTGTTGAATAAATGTAAAAACACACACATATCTACACAATCACAAACATACAAATTTTCCCCATTACCTTCCCCCTTAAAATGTAAGATGTTCCCTCTCTAATTATAGGGGCAGATATTTGGGGGCGGTGGTCTATTTCAATGCCTGAGACATCCTGAATCTTTCTATATAACAACACTTGGAGAATCTGAGACAGAACTGGAGATTAGGAAAGGTGGGGAGGGGGGAGAGATGATGAGGAAGAAGGGGGAGTGGTGTCTGGAGCATTTCTCCTACGGTAGAAAAAAATAAAAAGTCCCCTCCATCAGTGTTCCATTTCCCTGCAGCCTCCTGCAGGCTGTTTCATCTCATATTATGTGAGCTCCAAGGGGGTGTCCAATTTGAGGAACAATAACTATAAAGTCATTTGCAGTGCCCTGCTGTGGCAGTGTCTGATAGCCTGAGCCAGGCACTACACCGGCTTGGTTCCTTGGAGCTGACCCTGCCCTGGGGGCTTTTCACTGTAGCTTCATTCAAGCTTGATTTCCTTTTCTTTCCCTCTCCCAAACTATGTTGCTCCTTCCGAAGGGGAAGACAGGGCTATTGAGGGGCCACATGGTATACTGGAAACTGTACTGGACTGGGGTCATAAAACTAGTTCAGGGGATGACATTTGAATTTGCCAACTGTTTGGATCAAGGCTAGTTATTTTATTTTTCTGGATCTTATCTGTAAAATGGGGATAATGCTGTATTCATTACATTTTTAGGAGGGTATTTCACCGGCAATAAATACTATAATAAAATACCAAATGATATACTAAAATAAAATAACTATAGAAAGATAGATTTTTAATGATATTACTAATAGTAACACCCTGGCATAGCTGCCTAATCTTCATGTTAAATCTCTGCCCCACTTTCCTTACTCTTGAACTCATCTAAGTAAGTTGGGATGAGTTAGAAAGGATGAAATCTTCAATGGAGCCCCCAGGATTTTTTAGGATATGCTTTACATTCAACTCAACTTCTTCCTCTGCCCTGTGGCCAGACTCCTCAGGTGCCAAAGTCTACTTAAAGCTAGCCCTGTGCCAGAAAAGAGGTGGTATTTGTCATTAAAACCTGCTTCTGACCTCTCTGGGTCCTTTCTTTCTCTTTTTCTCCTTTATTGCCCCACTAAGGATGCTCATGTTGCCTCAGAATTTCCCCAAATACACATTCAAGCCCGGCATGCTTACCCTTCCCTTGAAAATATTTTTATTTTAAAAAGAGGATAGGAGAACAAAGTGGCATTTCATCCTAAGGAATGGATCCATGATGGCGGAACTACAAGCATGATGGAATCATGGCATCTTAGGTCTGGAAGGAATCTTGGAAAGTTCACTAGTCTATTCCGCTTTTTACAGATGAGGATGCTGAGTCCCAGAGGGGTTATGCAGTTTTCCCAAAGTTTTTAACTGCATTACTGATGAACTGGTCAGGCCTAGTCAAGTCTCTTGACTGCTAGTCATCATGGACTCTTCAGCAGTGGGACCATTCTGTTGCCCCTCCAATCCTGGTGCAAAGGTGTTACTCTCTGAGACTGTGCATAAAGACACTGGAGTAACTGGCATTTGTGGTTATGTACCTCACCTCTGCCTCCGGAGGAAGAATATGGGGCTCCACACAAGGTCAACTTTCAGGCTCCTTACCTGGACCTCAGCCTGCATCAGGACTGAAAGGACCGAACAATAACAATAACTTCTATGATTACAGAATGACATACTTTTCAGAGGACTTTTACTTATTATTATTTGACCTATATACCATGTGGCACAGTGAAAAGTACATCTGACTTGTGAGGGCCTGAGTTTGAATCTCATTTCTAACTCCTCCTATTGAATGGCATTGACCAAATTATTTCACTTCTCAGCCCTCACTTTACTCACCTGAAACAGAAGAGGGATGTAATAGATGACCTTCAAAGTCTCTTTTAGTTTCACCTTTATGATTTTCATAGGTATCATACCTACTTTTCAGATAAAGAAATTGAGCCCTAGAGAAATTTAATTAATTGTCCCAAAGTAGCTAGTTTGTGATAGAACTCAGGCTCACAATTTACACATTATAGTTTGAGTCACATGACAAATTCTTCCTAAGGCTTAATCTCCTGTTTTCAATCTTCTTTTCATTTCCTGGATATTTGTTACTGAAAAGATAGCTAGAAAGTGCTTATTATTACGCTCTCATTCCATAGTAAGGTTATTAAGAATGGGCAGCTATTTGTGTTTTATATGTACAGTCCCTGTGAAGACCTCGCTGAACAGGGGAGCCCATCCCTAAAGAGATCTGAGTGGAGAAAAGTCGGGACCTCAATTTTTTCATCTGTGGAATGAAAGGTGGGGTCGTAGGGTTCCCTGAAGTGCTCATATTTGGTGATCTTGATCCATGATCTTTCCAAAAGTCATAACACTCAAGATAGTAGCTCACCCCACCCCTTCACCTTCCTTAGCTCATAGACTGACAGGGAGGATTGAGAAGGATTTTAACCTTGGCTTTCTAGATAAGAAAATCAAGGCTCTGTGTGGTTAAGGAAGATGTCAGGGGAGGTGTTGCTAGGGACAATGTTGACCTTTCTCAGTCCTGTCACCTGATCTCACTGTGTATGCTAAGAGTTATTTAAGTTTCTCTAGGCAATAAGAGGAAAGATAGAGGATCTAATAGGGTCTCCTCTTTTAGGGGAAAACACAATAGATTTGGGAAGGAAGAGGAAAGAGAGGGGTGGAGATGGAGAGACAGAAGCAGCTAAAGAAAGAGATAGACACTGACAAAGAAAAAGACAGAAAGGAAGGTGGGAAGGAAAGAAAGAAGGAAGGAAGGAATAGAGAGAGAGAGAGGGAAGGAGGGAGGGAGGAGAGGTAGGATGGAAAGAACAAGGAAGGGCGGGAAGGATGAAGAAAGGGAAGAAGAAAGGAAGGAAGGAAGGAATGAAAGGAGAAAGAGGAAATGAAGAGGGGGATAAAGGAGGGAGGAAAGAGAGAGATAAACAAAGAGACAGACAGACAGAGATAGAAAGAGAAACAGAAAGAAACAGAAACAGAGAGAGAGAGAGAGGGTGAGAGAGTTGAGATTAGTGGAGAAAGTGGATGTAGTTATTGTCTCTCTGTTCATGTCACCTTGTCAAAAAATCTGAGCTTCTTCAAGCCCCAGGCCCCCCTTCCATGTAAGGTAAAAAACGACAGCCCGACAACAGCTAGCAGAGGAGCTAGAATGATAATGGAGCCTCTGAGACAGCTTAGCAGGGAGCTGGCCCCCAGCTACCCCCACCTGCTGGGCTTCACCTAAGCTCCATGCCTTTCTCTGAAACAAGGATGCTCTGGGCAGGTAAGGATTTCCAAAGGAATCTCTACTCTTTACAATATTCTGATGTCTGCCCAAGAGATCCTGGGTACCAGAACCCTGACACCAGAGGAAACGTCCATGGATGTCATAGCAGAACCAGGGTATGGATTAAAAAATGGCAAAGCCATTGGGGGCAATTATGGGAACATCTTGCAATCTTTTTTCTCCTGGGCAGACCACATTCTATGGCATCATAGTACACTCTTCAGCCAGGAAACACATAAGAAGTAGAAAGCCAAAAGGACCACTGAAGAAAGGAACAAAAGAAGGATTTGGAGTCAGAGGACATGGGTTTGGCTCTTGGTTTTGCCCCTGAAGCATAGTTCAAAGGGAAAAATACCAAACCTAAAACCCAAGGGTCTGTGCTCAGATCCCACTTCTAATATTTATTATCTGTGTGACCTTGGACAAGTTATTTGAATTCCTGGAAAATTCTGTTTCCTCGGTTGCAAAAAATGAACACATTTGATGGTCTCCTCAGTCTAATAACTCTTGATATGAGTGATAACTCTTGACCTAGGTCCACTGTCACTTAATGGCTCATCACCATGGATAACTCTGTTTAGTTAAGTTTTTTTTTTCTATTGAAATAATGTTTGCTAAGACTTATAAGGGAGATATATGTGGATGGGGAAGGGAGTTAAGGCTGTTTCTCTCCTAGAAGAGAAGATTGAAGTTGGATTTGATGATAATATTCAGGGCTCTGAAGATCAGTTTTCAGAGAATGGTGACTGGTTTCCTAAGAAAGGGGAAGGGAATGTGACAATGAAAATAGTTTAAGAGACCACTTGACTACATTAGATGGCCCAGGAGCAGTCTCTGAGGTAGGAGAAAAGAGGCTCAGGAGGTAGAACACTAAAGGCAGGAGGCTTGAGATGACCTTGCATTTGGGTGGTTGAGGAAATCCATAACAAGCCCAAGATTTTTTTGTTTCTCTGACAATATCAGGTGTTAGTGGAGTAAAAGAGTAAAAGAAATTTGCTTCCATAGGGTTGTCAGATCAGCAAAGCCCAGAGTTTCTCACCTATTAGTGGTATTTTAGCAGAAAGAAAATTCAGTTCAGGTATACTCAATGGGCAAGAAAGGCAGTCTTCTGTAGTCATGAAATGACAATGACTCTTAGCCAGGATATTCCTCCAAGTGCCCCCAAGAGAACGACCTCAGTCCCCCCTAGTAAGGCAGCTCCTTTCTGCTCCTTTTTCTGGGCACATTTACATTTCCTTAGTGGCCCATCCCTTTAACATTCTCTCCAGCCCAGCCTTGCTGCTGGGAGCCACGTGGTTCTCAAATGAATGTGAGCCAGAAATGATCCACGTCTCCCCTGAACTCATCTCCCTGCTCCTGATGTTTAAAGTGAATTGAAACGAATATCTGATAAATGAATAAACCTGTAAATGGAATCAAAAACCTTATGAACCTGAAGGAGAAATAGGAGTCCCAGGTCTGTTAAATCCAAATTGAATAAATCTGATCAACTCCCTGACAATTTCTGCCAGCCCTCTTGAAAAAGGAGGAGAAGAGCAGTGGGCAGGAGTGGGGGAGAAAATGCAAGGGGAATGGGGCGGGAGAAGAGAGGACAGGCATATGTTCTAGTAATTAAGTTATCATACTGGGGGTAAAGGGTGAAGGAAGCCATGCAACCCCCTAGGGTTTTATTCCACTTTGGTTAAAATAACTAGAAAAACTCTATGAAAGCTCTTAGGAATCAGGGGGCCATCTCCTAAATATAAGTGCGTGTTTGGGAGAGTCATCAGATTTCTCTAAGGGACAACTGGGCTGGGGGTGAGGGTCAGAGTGGAGGAGAAAGCCTTTGGAACAACTGGCATTTCCAATGCTTTTTGAGACAAAGCATATACCAGAAAATACAAGGGCCTTGAGATTAAAGTTTCAGACTGAGGTTCACTAGACATTTGAGTGAGGGAAAGTTCCATTCCTTTCTGTATCTCAGTCAACTCATCTGTAAGATGGGATTGACTATTTGCACAACCACCTTATAACATTATTGTGAGCACAGTGCTTTATGGTTAGAGGAAATGGCTCAGATATTGGCTCATCTGCATACAACTTGTGTAATCTTAAGCACTTTATCTCTTTGGGTTTTGGTGTCTTTTGGAAAATAAGGTGGTTGAACCAGGTATGTTTCTTGCTATCTTTGATGGTCTATCATCTTGAGATCTGTGTGAACTGTTATTCCTATTTTTTGGAGGAGGAAGGCAGGTAGGAAGAAAGAAAGGAGGAAGGGAGGGAGGGAGAAAGAAAGGGAGGGAAGAAGGAAGGAAAGAAGAAGGAAGAGAGAGAGGAAGAAAAGAAAGAAGGAAGAAGGAAGGGAGAGAGGAAGAAAGGAAGGAGAGAAGGAAGCAAGGGAGGGGAAGCAAAGGAAGGAGAGAAGGAAGAGGGAAGGAGAAAGAAGGGCTAATGTGAACTCCTGGGAACTCTATTTGGTAACCTAGCTTCTTGGGGATATTTTTTTTTTATTATTACTTGAAGATTTTTTTCCACCATGATCCCAAGACCTTGACAACAAAGAATTTAGTTGGAGACATTCTCTGACAGAGGCTAAATTTGCACAGGCTAGATGGATTAAAACTCTTTCTATGGACCATGGGGCCTGGTATATAAATTAAATCCTAATACTATTGGTTGCTTTTTTTCTTTTTCTTATTGCTAAAGAATGGCATCTAAAAAGTCTCTGCCATCTATGTTTGTTGACTGACTGACTGAAATGGATTTTGAACCACAGCATTTGTGATCCTGAGGTGAGCTCACTATCCATGTGCCATACCAATTCCTGCTAACAGGAGAACATTGTTAGATTGAATTTCTGATAGATAGGCAGTCCTTTACTGAAAAGAGCTCAGAGTCTTTGAACACCTGTCTTAATAGTCTCGTGTGGCAGGGAAAGGGCATGTCATAAATGGGTAATATCATAGTCATAGGATAAAATCATAGAGTTCAGACCCAGATAAGATCTTAAAAGTCATCAAATCCAGCCCCTTTATTTTACAGATGAAGAAACTAAGGCGCAGAGAGCCAATGTTGCTTTAGCGTGAGGAAAGCCCTGCTTGCAGCATATGGGAAACAGGTTGACATATGTGTACACGCCCCTGAGAAGAAAATGCCATATGCCCAACTTTGCCAAGGTGAAAAGGGGTAGAGGTGCCTCCAACCTTCAAGGTCTAAACTGTTAGGATATGATATGATCCTATTAACGCCGGGAGAACACAACACTCACACTTTGATGTTCTTGGTTCTAGTATTTTTTTTTTTCTTTCAGGGTTACCAGAAGATATTGCAGGGATAACTTCAATGACTGATGTATCCCATATCTGCCTTTGGCTTCCAGGTATGCTTGAGTTTGGGTCCCCACTTTTCTTAGATGTAAGTAGTTGGGTGTTGACATGACCCCATCTTGGAGCAGAGCAGAAGAGCAACTTATGGCTCAATTTTTGATTTTATATCTTGGCGCAGGGTGGTCTTAGTGGTCTCAATCTAGGACATAGTATTATTTGCCCCACCCCTTCAAAAACTACATTTCTTCCTCTTTATGACCTTCTGCATTGTGGTTTCCATATATATTACAGATCAGTAAAAAATAGTAATGGGAATTGGGGGGAGTTTTGTAGAAACTGTAGAAGACATATGAAAGCCAACAGACAATTCAGAAAAGGTTTAGAAATTTAAAAAATGCATAAGATGATGTATGTGTAGTATTATGTAACATCAACATATTTCATCTTTTAATATCATAATAATTCTGAGTTCTTTTCTGGTACAAAGGGAGGACCAACAAATTTTAAGGGGTTCTCCAGATCAGGTGAGTTCCACATCCCTAATCCTAGCTGTGGGGAAGGGATGACTGTACTACTGTGGAGACCTTTGGACATTTTTATTGGTAAAGATGGTAAAAAGAAGATTTGGTCTAGCCCACTGATAGCTTGCAGCTCATCATCTAAAGCATACATGAATATTCTAGTCTATGAGCACTACATAGGGCCTCTCTTAGAAATCATGCAACTATGGATTTTGAGGGGTGAAGGAACGTTAGAAGTCATTGGCATAATCCTTTCATTTTACAGATGAGGAAACTGAGGCCCAAATAAGTCAAGTGATTTGTACAGGTTCATACTTGTGCAAAGGTCTGAAGGAGAATTTGAAGCTAGACTTGCTAACTCCAGGTTAGCTAACCAGCTAACACTGCTCTTTCTACTATTCCACAATATCTATCAAATTTTATTTTGTGTTGTTATTGTGTTATTATTATATCATAATTCCCTTCAGTAATCTCATGAAGTCTATGGTCCCCTATTAAGAATAATGTTTTTAAATGTATAAAACAAAATACAAAGGATTATAGAGAAAACCAGTTATAGTAAAATACAGTT
Organism: Sminthopsis crassicaudata; assembly: GCF_048593235.1. NCBI lineage: Eukaryota > Metazoa > Chordata > Mammalia > Dasyuromorphia > Dasyuridae > Sminthopsis > Sminthopsis crassicaudata. The sequence continues at coordinate 518,952,229 of NC_133619.1, forward strand.
ATCAATGTATTACAAAGAAACCAAGCTCATAGACTCCAGTTTAAGAACCCATGATGTACAGAATGATTGATAGTAGATAAGAAATCATTGGTAGTAGGCAAAAAGTATTCTTATACAAAAACATGATCGGGTAGTTTCATCACACTTATGATTGTGGCTTGAGACTAAAAGTCTCCTTTCAGAAGACTCTTCTCATTGGTGGGAACTGCTTATTCACTATCTGATTAAGGATGGTGTTGGCAAGAGTGTGGGAAAAGGGGAAATCCAGGTCTTTCTAGCTTTCAGCTTCAAAGGAGATGTGGTTCCAGATTCTCTTTACATCCCTGATAGAAGAGAAGGACTCCGGGAAGAAGCTGACTGTAGAGGAGTTGGTACCTTGATCACATTGTTATCCCAAACTTACTACATTAAAAACTTTAGAAATTTCTCCCTTTAAGTGAAATTTGGGACTCCCTTCTCAATCTCCCTCCCTGCCCCCATTTCTCTCTCTCTCTCTCTCTCTCTCTCTCTCTCTCTCTCTCTCTCTCTCTCTCTCTCTCTCTCTCTCTCTCATCTCTCAGTTTCTTCTCTCTCTGTGTCTTTCTTTCTCTTTTTCTGTCTCTCTCTCTGTCTCTCTCTCTCTCTCATCTCTCAGTTTCTTCTCTCTCTGTGTCTTTCTCTTTTTCTGTCTCTCTCTCTGTCTCTCTGTCTCTGTCTCTCTGTCTCTCTCTCTCTCTCTCTCTCTCATCTCTCAGTTTCTTCTCTCTCTGTGTCTTTCTTTCTCTTTTTCTGTCTCTCTCTCTGTCTCTCTGTCTCTGTCTCTCTGTCTCTCTCTGTCTCTCTGTCTCTCTGTCTCTCTCTCTCTCACACACACACACACACACACATATATACATATATTCTTTACTGTACCCCTTTCCCATACCTGTTGAGATGAAATATCTCAATACCAGAGAGAAAACTTATTCATTCTGCATTTTTTCTGGTATGTTCTCATTTATTCTCTATTCTCATTTGCTATTGGCTTAGATAAATAGATTTACTTAATGATTGCTCTGTGTAATAATTGCAGAATTGGATTTTGGTGGTAAAAGGGTTAAGTGTTGGATATATAGCTTGGGGAATTCTTTTTCCATTAAGGGATAACAATCAATTTGGACCTAAAAATCATTTCTCCTAGACCAGCAATATTTAAGAGATAGATATACCTGCTACCCTTTCTGAGGAGAGCAGAGTAGCCAGCTTTTAGCCTCAACTTCATGCTTCCCTTTCTGGCAGGAAATCAAAATATCCCTAGGAGAAGGGTGGACAGAGGAGACTAGAAATATTTATTCACTTCTTCCTGGAAGGCATATTTAGGCAGACCCACGTGGACAAACACAACCTGCATAGGCAATACACGGCACACTTTCCTACATGATCATAGCTTATAGCTGGCTCAGTCACTCATGCAGGTTACAATTTTGCCTCCCCATTCCCTCAAAATGAATCGCTTAAGGTTACACAGATAGTAAGTAGCAAACCTAGGATTAAGCCAAGATCCTTTAAATCTTCATCCAGAGAAGAAACTGATAAGTAGAACTATGTATGGAATGATTTTACATATATATACATATTTGTGTCTAATGGTAGCCATCACTAGGACAGAGGAGGAAGAAAAAAAGAAAAAAGTTACATTATAACTTTGTTACACATTTTAAAAGAATAGTAAGTTGTACATAATAGATCTGCAGTTTCATGTGTAATCATTTTTTTTTCTATTCTATGTTAGGGAAATGCTGGTTTTATTGCTATTCAAAATTAAATAAACAAAATTTAAAAATAAATACAAATCTTGTGCTTTTTCTACGCCACCATGCTGTGACTTGTGCAAGAATCACAGCAATCTACTGGCAAGGAAAGAATTGGAGCCCAGGTTCCCTAATTTTTGGTAGAATGCCCTGGTCCAGGACTGATTTTGTTCAGTCTCCATTCCTAAGGGCCTGGGACACTAGTCACCAGCTCTGAGACAGGATGTTCAAATCACAAAGTTGAAGTGAGAGGAAAATGAACAGAAGCAACAACTATCTTCCAGTTTCCCCAAGATATTCAGCCCCCGTCTCCCTGGGCTGCTTTCTCTTCATCAAGCCCGTGACAAAATGGCATTTTCCTTTCGGCAGTGTGCACAGACGCCAATCTAAATGAATATTATTCACACACTTCTGTCCAAACATAGTGAAGTCTTCAAAGGCTGAATAAACCTCTGTCACTGCTGCTCTCTCTTCCACATGCCCAGGGAGATGAGAGACCTCCTGTAACTCTCCATGACCCCTGAGCATCCCTTCCCTGTGTTCTATCTTCTTCTTGCTTCCTAGAGGGGACTCTTAGTCTCCAAAGGGAAACTGTCCTCCAGCCTTTACACAAGACTGAGCATAACCGAGGAGTAAAATAGGGCTGGGAATCAGACCCCTGGGCTCCTTCCCAAACTGTGGCTCCAGGCTTCAAAAATGACAGGTGGGGACGAGCTAGGGATGTAAGATTTCAGGTGGGAGTGGGAGGGTTGGGGCTCCAAGTCCCCAGCACAAACCCATTTCCAGGCAATAATGATAGGCTGACAACCTTCCTGCTCATCTCTCCCTGTGTCATTAGTCCCCAGTGGAGCAGTGTCTCATTGGAAATCACACCTGGTGAAATGAGGCGAGATACAAGCTTCTCTCTGGTTCTGCCCATCTGAGTTGAGTGGCCCTGGAATGGCAGTTTAGAGTACCTAGCCTGAGCCTGGCTGCATTAGCAACTTCATTGGTTTTTTAGTCTGTCCTATTATCAAGGGGGTGAAAGGTAGAGAAGGATGTTTGCCTTCCCAACACGACTAGTATCTCAAGCTGCCTTGGAGATGACAGTTTTAGACCAGGCAGAGGGGCTACAGGAAGCAAAGGTAGGGAAAGGGATATATGATCCCTCACAGCACCTAAAAAAGGCAGTATATCATAGTGGGAAAAATGCAGAATGTGGAGTGAGGAAGACTTGGTCTCAGATTGTAGCTTTTGGCTGGGTGATCTTGCACATGTCATTCACCTCTAGGGATCTCTATTTGTTAAGGAAACTTATAAATTCCTTCCAGTTCCAAACCTGTGATCCTATTGTCTGTTCTATTACAACCCCCTTCATTAATTAGCAAATAAAACATAAATTCTTTGAGCAAAAGGGATGCTTGTGTTTTGTTTTTGTAAAGTTTGTCATCCAGTACCTTACCCATAGAAGGCACTTCATAAAGGACCATGGAATGGAATTGTTTACGGAGCACCTATAGTGCTGGGCTCTAAGAGGCATGCAAGACATGGTCTCTGCCTTCCTTGACCTTACAGTACAATTGAGTAGGTAACACCCATAAGGCATTCCAGTTGATATTAAAAAGCTAAATTAGTGTAGTGTAGGTAGTAAGTGTCATAGAATGATCTCTTGGAGGTACCTCAAGTATAGTCACTTACCCCAGCTGGCTGCTGGCTGGACCCTCCATAGGTCATCTTGTCTCTCCCCTGTCTTCTGGGCTGAGCTAAACTCCCACTAGTCTAATTTTCCAAACCTAGTAGATAGGGATTAAAGAATTGATAATTGAAAGAGACCTTAGAAAATGTTCACCACCCTACCCCTATTTTCTAAATAAGGAAACTGAGTTTAGGATAGGGACTGGCTTTAGGTACCATAGGCAGAACTTGGCAAGTCACAGGATCAGCTGGAAAGGGATCTTTTGTTGTGGTTCAATTATTTTTTAGACATTCCCAGCTCTTTATGATTGTATTTGGAGTTTTCTTGCCAAAGATACTGGAGTGGTTTGCTATTTCCTTCTCCAATTCATTTTACAGATGAGGAAACTGAGGCACAAGGAGCAAAATGACATGCCCAGGGTCACATAGCTTGTAAGTGTTTGAAGAAAGAAACTCAGAAACTATCCAATCTGATCCCTTCATTTGCAGATGAGAGAGCTGAAGCTCTGAAAGGTTCACTATTGATCTACTTGTACATATATACAGCTAAATGTTTGAGGAAGGATTCAAAACTCAGGTCTTGCTAATTCCAAGTTCAGTAAAAGCTATATGCAACATCATTTTTCCCTTCTAGAAATCACTTTATTATTAGTAATAAACATTTTGCCAAAACACAACCAGCTTAACAAAATAGTCTGACCTGAACCATACAAAAATCTCAAAAGCACCATTCTTTGGGGGAGGAGGAAAAGACAGGGATTGGGATGCAGACTGGCACTTGACCCCAAAGTAAAGTGGTAGTTGGGAAAGGGTCAACTGTCTACCCAGAGATACATTTTCATACATCATAGTATTTCTGTAGAATGTAAGTTCACTGAGGGCAGACAGGGTAATGGTCTCTAACCTTACCTAGCACAATACCTTGCCTAGTGGAAACTTAATGACTGCAGAACTGAATTATAAGAAAAAAGAATAAGAATTAATAACTTTTTTTGGTGAGGTTGGAAGTCTATAGAGGGACCTTATGATCATCATGTTCTCTCTGCAAGTTGATTTTAACTGTCTCTGTTAAGTTGGTGCAGTCAGGAGGTTTTGGAGGGTACATTGGGGTACCTAGGATTGTGGCTCCTGGTTATGGCCAAACAAAGGGCCATGCAATGTCATTTAGCTGATCTCTTTTGCTTTAAAGTTTTCTGGGGAGTAAGTTCCCTTAGGTTCTCTCAAGTCACCCCCCTGACAAGCTGTTTTTTTCTATACACTGAATTCCAGCTTTCTTGAAGCCAATTGAGTCTGTCAGAACCCTGTGAACCAAAAGGAGTGAGTTAGGTTCTCCTGGAGCCAGCAAGAGGGCAGAGCCAGCAGGGACTCACTTATGGGGGTCAGATTCCCAAGAAGGAAAACAAAAAGGCCTGATTCATGCTGGGGGAAAACACCCTCCACCCCTTACCCTCCTTTTTTTTTTTTTTTTTTTTTGTTATTAAGTGTGTATTAATTGGTCACCTCGTTAGCAACCCATCTGCAGTCCAATTCCAAGCAGGGCCTGAGAGAAGGGTGAAGGGAAGGGGGGCACAGTCAGCAGGGCCAGCTTCGAAGGTTTCAATAATAAGGACGGAGCAATTACTGGCACTTTTGGAGCCAATTCCCGTTAGGAACATGCCAGGCCTGGCTTTGTCCTATGGAGAAGAGGAAAAGGTCATCGTGCTCGGCAGAAAGAAAAAAATAAAAAAAAACCTTTCACCGATAGAGTCTGCCCGAGGGAGCGCAGGCAAAGAAAAGGAGCCCTCCTCGGAGGTGAAAAACTAAAGAAAGAATGACATTTGGAAGTTCCTCAGAATAAGAAAGGGGCGGGGGAAATAATGAAATAAAAATTACAAGGGAACCAGTGCTCCAGCAAAGGAGGGGCTAGAGGGAAGTGATGCAGCCAGAGGCCTGAGGACCAGAGGGTCCATGCTCAGCTCTCAAGCAACGGGCTGAGTGGGGGCTCTTGCACCATTCCTCTGAGTGTGTTGGGGGGGGGGTCAGAGGAAAGGAATGTAGGGGAGTGGAAATATTATGTGTAGGTAGGGATAATGGAGATACCTCCCAGAAGCACATGGGGAGGGGCCAGGGGTTTGTAAGTCTAGTTTCAGGCCATTAGTCCACATGATGAGCTAGATAATTTGGATACTACTCTGCATGTGGATTTTGAGGACTTGAATTTAAAACTGAGTAAGCTATTTCATTTATCATTTACTTTACCTGCAAAAGGAGGTGTTGGACTAGAAGAATCTAAGGTCTAGAACCTGTGATTCTATTATCTGAATAGACAAAGGAATGGTCTAAAGTCAAGTAAAGTGAGCCAGGAGAATAATAAGGCAAAAAAAAAAAAAAAAAAAAAAAAAAGGCTAGATAAAGGTATGATGGTCAGCAAAAGATCAGAATGGTAAAAGGGTAGGGAAAGGATGAGCTAACAGTGTGGGAGGGATTAAAAGCTTCCCTCTGTAAGCCGCACTGTGATACTAATGATGTCTCTGAGAAAATGAGATGCTTAATGGGCCAATGAGTGCTTGCTGATCAGTTTCATTGCTGATATGGCCAGTCATCCCCAATCCTAAAGAAACTCCATCCTCTGAAGTTCCCTTGGGGCACTATCTTCAGCTCCATCTCCACTGGAGCCTCTGGGCTGAGAATCAGGATCACATTTTAGGGGCATTAAAAAAGGTTCTCCCAGTCCCTCAAGGATGCCTGCTTTGCATCACCAGGGCCGTCATCTGGATATTCTTTGGGGGACTTTGGGAGGTACAGAGAAACAGGTCTCTGACAGTCAATCTGCTGTTATACTGCAAGCTAAACTAGCCTCCAGCATTCACATCCCTCTGTTTGGTGCTTTCTCTGACTCTCACACGAGGCCCTCCTTATGGAGGAGAGAACAAGAAAACCTATGAAGAAAAAGAGGAGGGATTTCCCCATCTTTCACCACTATGTCATGGGAATACAACAGAGAATAGATGGGAAAAGGAACACTTGAAAAGGGTGGAGTATGGGAACAGCTAGGTGACACAATGGACAGATGACCAGGTCTGGAATCAGGAGGATCTGAGTTCAAATGTGGCTTTCAGGCACTGATTAGCTATGTAACCTTAAGCAAATCACTTAACCTAATTGCTAACAAAAAGAAAGGAAAAAAAGGATGAAGTATGATTTAATGACTGGCTTAGGGTTCAGATCCAAATTCTGTTGCTTTTTACCTATGTGCAAATTATCCAATCATTCCAATTTCCTGAGTTTCCTCATCCATAAAATGAGGGTATTAGATGAAGTCTCCACAAACTCCCTTGGTATTATCCCACAGGATTCTTTTTTTTTTTTTTTTTTAAGGGAATGGAAAGTGGGAAGGAGTTCAGAGTAGTTTCAATTCCAATAGCTAGATTCAGGTCACCACAATCTTCCCCTGTGTTCTGGTCAATTTTTTCCTCTACCCATACCACAGAATAACCAATTTTATTTTTTCTCCTGTCACATCTGGTCCTGGAAATTCTGTGTAGCTGAAATCTTCCTTGTTCTTTCCTCTCTGTGGGCTCCCTCCACACACCTCCAATCACCCACAGCATTGGGTATTCATTATTTAAACAGTCCATGCCTCTGAAATCTTATTTATCCAACATCTTTCCGCAGCATATGTCAGAATTTACAGTAAGTGCATTCATCCCATAATAAACATTTGGCTTTGCTGGTCTGTGGATGGCAAGGCTAATTAGGGGAGCGATTCCCTTATTATCTAAAGGGGAGGTCAGGCACAGCAATTAGCATACTGGCATAGCTTTCATAACTGGGTCTTTGAGGCTGGACCCTTTGGTGCCAGGTGGAGAGGGGAAGTTGGCAGGAGGAAAGGGGAGGCTTCCCTAGTGAATTCCAGCAGACCAGATGATCTCCAGAAAAGGAAGAGGAACGCTTGGTTTCCCAGGCTTCTAACTCCCCAGGCACAGGATATTCTCCCTTCACTCTTTCTTCCCACACTTATCTTTAATCCCCTCAGCTATACCTGCCACCTCCCTCTAACACTCAATTCCACCTATCTGCAACCTCTTTTGCAGGTAATTCTATTTTCTTCCTTTAAGACCTACCATCATAGGGAACTTAATATGTCTTAAACTGACTTCATCCAAAACTGGTCCTCCCATATTTTTCAGTGGCTTCATGCTCCTGCTAGGTGGTTGAACTAGACACCTTGCAATCACCTTTGACTATTTCCTCTTCCTCATTCAATTATTGGCTCATGTGATTTCTTTCTTCAAGATGCTTTACAGATTCTCCCCCTTTTTCTTCATTCCTATTGTGACTACCCTAGTCTAGAACCTTATCAACGGATATCTGGATCAGCAACTCAGACTCTTAACTGTTCTCCTTCCCCACCCTCAAGAGATTTTGTATACTTCCAGCAGACTGTTATAAAAACATTACTTTCATCATCTCTGCCCTAAAAATCTACAATGGTTCCCCATTTTTATACTCCTTGGCTAGTATTTAAGGCCCTCTACAAGTCACACTTTACCTATGTAAGTAAATCTTACATTATATTCCCAGCACTCACTCTCTGCTTGAATCAAAGAGATCTCCTTTCTTCCTGTCCCACACATACCATGGTCATTTTCATCTACATGACTTTGCTCATAGTTTTCCTATGCCTGAACGCCTCTAAGGCATATTTCTCCTTTCATCTAACTTCCCTAATGAAGCCTTTTATGACTATATAAGCCCCCACTGTTCTTGTGCTATTTTCTACTCTTATGCTACCTACTGTGAGTCATTCAAATCAATTTGATTCAATTTAGTTCATCTTAACATGATAAACACTTATTAAGCACCTACAATATACACTGCATAGAATAAGATATTATGGAAGCAAAATTGACAGGACTTGGTAATTATATGTTAAACATCACAGGGAGGAAAGAATAAAAGAGAATTTTGTTTTTATGAGTCTAGGTGAGGGGGAGAGATCCGCAATTTAGGATTTAGTTCCATAATGATTCTCTAATTATTTCCTATGTTTTAACCTTCTTTGTATTAGAGGGTGGATTAGAGTGGCAGCTTCTGACATAGTAGAGTGACAGGCTTTAGGGTCATGAAAGACTGTATTGAAATGCTACTTCTGACATGGAATAGCTGCATGACCATGAGAACGATAATTAGCCTTTTAATTTAATTAATTAATTTTAATTAACTGTTTAAAGTTTTATCATCTATAAAATGGAAATAATACTATGGAGAGTACCTTAGAGAGTTGCTATGAATTTGCTCATTTGCAGAATGGACTCCCTTTTCTATTAAGATCATAGAGTTAAACTGGAAGGGACTTTAGAAGTCATTGAAGTCATTTTTTTTTGTGGTGAAACTGAGATCCAGAGATAGTAGTGACTTGCCTGGAGTCACACAGCTAAATAAGTATCTGAGTAAGGATTCAGTCTCACGACTTCTTAAGCTAAATCCAGTCCTTTATTCACTGCATAACTATCTGTTGTAGTATATTCCTTCCTCCAGTTCAATCCAATCCAATCCACCCCAAGCCAGTATAATAAGTTCAATGGAGATAATCTATGCAAAACACTTTGTAAACTTTAAAACAATATACATCAATAAATTTATAAATATTATTCATAAATACAGACATATACATATATAAATTTATAATTAAAGCCATATAAATGGAGTAAAAATTCCCAAGCCTATTTCCTTTCCCAATTTCCACAAAGTTAATGTATTTTTCCCTTTCCCCCCAAACTATCTTCAAGCATAATGTATATTGGAAGCTAATTGACACTTAACTGTCTAGTTCTGTGTCTATCTTTTACTTTTTCTTTGTCTTATGTGATAGTAACTACTCTTTGTCTCTTCCATAGATATATGTTTTTTAGGATTCATGAGGAGCCATCTACTTTCACCAGATTGCCGAGACTAGAGGAACTGAATTGTAATTGAATTATAGATAAGCTATTGTTCTAAGCTAATATTATTTAAAACGAGACAATGGCACAAAGAGGAGAGCATGGGCAGGTGATTCTCAGAGGGAGGGATAGAGATGCAAGTTGGGAGGCTGGAATCCTCAAGGTGATGCTAGAGGGCAGGGATGTGAAGAAAAGTGTAAGGGCTTTTAAAGAAGGAGATAATAGTCTGGAAGAGAAGCTATAATAGGCTAATCAAAATACAAGGGGCTGGAGTAATCCACCCAGGAGAAACATATTAAAAGCAGGGATGGAGGAACTCAGCCATGAACGGTTAGAAGAAAGCTATGTGTAAATAACAGGAGAGAAACTAATTCAGGAAATTTCTGTGGGTACCATCCAGGTGATACCAAAGAGTTGAGGTTCAGTTTACCACAAGGACAATCAGGTTGACCTAAAGCCAAACAGACCCTGTTTTTTCAGAGATAAAAGAGAGCTGAAAGAAATAGCCCGGCCTTGGACAAGAGATGGTAGGAGGATGAAGGAAGGAAGGCTCGGATGACATGAGGAGCCATCCTTTGTGGGAGGGTTGAAATGGTGAGAGGATGAAACTGGTCAAAATGTTTTAGTCATCACGTTATCTGAGTAACATGAAACTGTGCATGTCTTCCAATGTAAAGATCATACAGTTTATACCCAAGATTCCCTCTCCCTGTAATAAAAATAGGCTGTGCATTTTAAAAAGCTGACAAAGCATGTGTTGGATTGAAATGGACACCGTGGAAAGGAGAATTGTAAATCACGGGAAGAAATAATCTCTCAAGGAGAAAACATCTATCCTTCCCTCCATTCTTTGAGTGCTGGCAGCAAAAATTAACCAAGCAAGTGGCAAAAGAACCCAGGGAAGAGCCTTTTAAAAAGAAAATGTCCTAGGTACCTTCAGGGGCAGTAGACCATATAGGTACCATTTTCTGTATCTGTATACATTGGTGCCTTTTCCTTGAAGTCTTCCCTGATTGGCCCGACTAGAAGTGAAGTTTCTCTTCTTGAAATTCACATGAAACTTTGTAATTCTTATGGGTTCTTACTATGTCTTTTGTATTAGAACAATGTGTGTATCTGTTTTAACTCCACTAAATAGTTTGTATACTCCTCGAGGATAGGACAAGATTTGATTTGGCTTTGACTTTCCCTCAGTATCTAGTATAAAATCTGATGCATAGTGGGTGTTCAATTAATAATCAATAATCATTTATGAAGCATTGCACTAATATGGATTACAAAATACAAAGAGAGATACAAAAAGAGCAAAAAACAGTCCCTTCCCTCAAGGAGATTATTTTTGTATAATCTAAATTAATTCTTTCACAAAAGTAAGTACCATTCTAATGCATCATTTTGATGTTAAGATGAGTCTGGGATCACAAAGACTATGCCAATGGAGGAAGAACTCTGTTAGTTTCAGACTTATTGGATATATTTTAGGTATGGTCCCCAAGGCATAATGTTTTTGCCTTCCCAGGAGAAGCTTAACTAAAGACAGTGAAACTCATTACCAGGAGGCTGGTGACTAGATAATAAATTCTTTGGCCATGGCAATGCATGGATCAAGAAAACAAAAATTTAAAATAACCTTAGGTTATTTTGAAAGAAAATAGTGATGCCTTTTTCTGCTTCAGTTGTCATGGTGGTAGAAGGGTAACAAAGAAGACAAGGAGTACTAAGAATAATGCAAGTTTTAAGTCTTTAACAACTCTTGCACATCATATGTGAGCTCTCCGTCCAATTGTTAATTAGTCTACATGTTACTGGGGAAACTGAGTCACAGAACCAGAAGCAGATACATAGAAGGATAGCTTACAGTAGCTGTATGGTATAGTAAGGATGCACAGGGTGACAAGATAGAGAAATTCTATGAAGAGCTCAATATGTATTTTTATTTTTAGTGACACTAATGCAAAAATAGGCTCAGGGAAGATCAATGAAATATATGCTGGAAAATATCACTTAGGCTCAAGAAATAAAAGAGCCCACAGATCTGTAAAATACACAGAAGTTTCATTCATATCACAAATATTTTCTTTCAAAAGAAACATAGAACATGGAAAGCTCCAAAATAATATTACACACAATTGGTTGTATGTTAACAGACAGGAAATTACTGATCATCAACGTGGGAGTCTGCTGTGTAGAGAAAGAAAGAGACTCTCAATTTATCAGGGCAAAGATCAAATTCAAGAGCAAATTAGAAGAAGAAAAATGAAATGAGTATCTGGCCCACAATCCAAGCAGCTCCAGTCTGATCTTGTTAAAAGTATGCTATTGTGACAAAAAAAGAGAAAAAATGGATAAAGGAAAAGACTTCCACACAGATTATTATAATTTCCTTTGGAAGTTTAACTGAGGGAATGTGATTGCCCCAGTGAGGAGGAAAGTTACCTGAATGAGAAGACACCTGATCTTCTTATCAAGTAGAAACATGATAGCCAAGGGCAAACCATTTTATGATCTGCAAAATTCTAGGGAGGAGGATAAGAAAGATATCACCTCATAGAAATGAGAAGTGATGGATGGGAAAAAAAATGAGTTTATGTTTGGTGTGAATGACCAAATTAATATAGGCAATTCTGAAAGGACAAAATAGGAAGGAAAAATATAGTGAAAAATTGGAAAGATCCCATCTATAATCATATGAAAAAAATACTCTAATTACTATTGATTAGAGAAATGTAAAATAAAACAACTCTGAGACGCTACCTCATACCTCTCAGATTGGCTAAGATGACAGGAAAAAGATAATGAAGAATGTTGGAGGGGATATGGGAAAACTGGGACATTAATGCATTGTTGGGGGACTTGTGAAATGATCCAACCATTCTAGACAGCAATCGATGCTCCAAAGACAAGGGGCTAGAGTAATCCACCCAGGAGAAACATATTAAAAGCAGGGGTGGAGGAACTCAGCCAAGAATGGCTAGAAGAAAGTTGTGTGTAAATAACAGCAGAGAAACTAAATTCAGGAAATTTCTGTGGGTACCATCCATGTGATACCAAAGAACTGAGGTTCAGTTTACCACAAGGACAATCAGGTTGACCTAAAGCCAAACAGGACTCTGTTTTTTCATGCTCCTAGAGCTATAAAACTGTGCATACCCTTTGATCCTGAAGTACCACTACAGATCTGTATCCCCAGAAAATCATAAAGGAGCATAAAAGACCCACATGTACAAAAATGTTTATAACAGCTCTTTTTGTGGTAACAAATAATTGGAAAGTGAATACATGTCCATCAATTAGGGAATGGCTGAATAAGCTGTGGCATATGAATGGACTATTATTGTTCTATAAAAATGATGAACAAGCTAATTTTAGAAAGGCCTGAAAAGATTTACAGGAACTGGTCCTGAGTGAAAAAATTAGAACCAGTAATACATTGTACACAGTAACAGCAAGAATGTGTGATGGTCAACTATGAAAGACTTGGTCCTTTTTGATGGTTCAGTGAGCTAAAGCAATCCCAATAGACTTTGGACAGAAAATACCACCTGCATCTAAAAAAGAACTAAGGAGATTGAATGTAAATCAACACATGTTATGTTCACTTCTTTTTTCTGTTTTTTTTTTCCTCTCATGGTTTTTCCTTTTTTTCCTGATTTTTATTTCTAACATGGTTCATAAAGCAATGTGTATTAAAATTAATTAATTAATTAAAAACCCAAAATAATCTGAAAGTCCTTTCAATATTTCTATAATTATCTTCCTATAAATGACAGCAGAGTCATTGTATTTTGATGCTAACATTATAGTTCTGATGTGTTATTTAGGAAGTAGAGATATAGCAACATAAATTTTGATTTCTGGGGGGAGGTAGGACAAAGGTCAATAATTTGACAATACAGCATTGTGGTTATTTGAGGGTGAGAGGAGGAAGTTCAATCAAGCTGCTTTGGTCTTGATGCTAAGATAATTTAGAGACCTAGAAACCAGAGAAATGATAGAGATTGGGAGGAATCTTTTCATCATAATTTCACTTGGCACATTTATAATTTTATTCAGAGTAGTTCCTGTGATGACTTATAAGGGCCTAAGTTAGTACCCAAGGGTATGAAAGGAGATAAAAAGATTTTTCTGGTCGTAAATAAAAAGTGACAGCACTTCAACAGTGGTAGAGAAAAATCAACCTAAAAAACAGACTTAAATGCCTCAGAGTTTCTCTGGCTTGCTGGCTAGGTATAGCTGGATGAGGGTCAGGAATCACAAAATAGCTGAAATTGCTTTTTAAGGTTATGTTCCAAAAAAGATGAAATCCCTAGCAGATACAGTGATAACTCAGAGAGAAGAGAAGAAGAGGTTATTAGAGAAAGTAGCCTAAATCCTGATGATATCATTAGAAAATATCAGCTTTGTGGGACATAAATAGCAATATTAGAGATGAAGAAGCAAAAGGGAAATAAGTTGCCCTGACTTTGCATGTCAAATGAGTTGTCCAACCTTGTGTGTCCCCTGTATGTATCCCCACCTCTTATTGGTAATATGATAACCTATGGAAGACTTTCTCCATGTTGGGTAAGTCTTTTTGTGTCACTTATTTCAAAGATAGTCAATTAGATGCCTTTTGCCTAGAATTAATTTGTTTTCTGATTGTCCTGCTAAAAGAAACGTCAATTGGAAATCATGACCTACGGTTTTAAGTTGCCTCCTTCTCAAAAAGTTTTGAATTTGAAATATCTTTCAGTGGGACCACAACATCAGGGGACCATGTTGTAAAAACAAAAATGACAAAACAATTATACTAATTCAGTTCAATTCAATAAACACTTATTAAGTGTTCATTATGTACCAAGTATGCTTTGTATACAAGTGAAAGACATTTCCTGTCCTCAAAGAACTTATTCTAAAGGAGGTAAGATAGCACACAAAAAGAAGAGAAACATAGGAGGGGAAGAAGAGAGAGAGGAGTTGAGAAAATACCAGAGGGTGGGGGAGGCATCTTCTGTAGAATTGAAATTAGGCAGACTTTCCAGATGGAAAGTCCAAATGCTGTCCTCAATAAACGAACACTTTAGGAATTTAGTACTCCATCTTCTAGTTCTCCAGTCAGAGAGGAGGGGAGGCAGAAGGAGTAGGGAAAATGTTGATTATCCAAGGCTGACTTAACAGCCTGGTTACCAAATAAATACAGAAGAGGCTGCTACTTGAGACAACACAAATTTAAGAACATTGAAGAAATTTTTATTTTTAAAATATTCAAAAGAAAGGAAGTTGCTAAATGATTGGGGGAGATGCCACCTTATTGTTTCATCCCCCCCCAAACACTAAGAAGATGTCAATAATCACTGACCTATATACCTGCTTTCTACCTCTGAAGAGTCTTTAATGGGAATAATTTATATCTGTAATCTTCAATTGAAATATGCGCAGGGAATTGGTAGGCTTTCACAAATCATGTTTCACAGTAGACATGCAAATGTTGAGATCATATAAAAGATTACTTGATAGATGTGTCAAAGATATTTTACTTTATTGTCTTATTATTGATGATAATTGAGACGTAAAAGAAGGAAATGTATGCTCACTAAAAGGTTTACACTGTTATTCAATTAAACAAACATTTATTAAATGCCTAGTATGTGCCAGACATGGTGGCAGCTTGAAGATGTTGTTGCTTGAGATGTTCCAGTCATGTCCAAATCTTTAAGACCCCATTTGGGGTTTTCTTGGCAAAGATACTGGAGTGATTTGCCATTTCATTCACCATCTCATTTTACAGTTGAACAAACTGAGACAAATAGGGGTAAGTGACTTGGCCAGAATCAAACCGTTAGGAAGTATCTGAATCTGGATTTGAACTCAGATTCTTCTTACTCTAGGGCTGGCATCTATCCACTACATCACTTAATTGCACTAGGCTTGAGTACATTACTTTTTCCCTCCAGAAGCTAATATTCTACTTATATTTATGGGGAACATGTAGGGTAGTGTCCAAAGGAACTCTTTTTATGAAGTCTTCCATTTTCAGAAGACCTGATTGCTAATTACATTAAATCCTAGAACACAACAGAGCCTCCTAAGTGAGATTTATAATCATTCAAAAGAGTTCAACCTACTGTAACTATCCATACAGGAAAAATCAGGAGGCTAAAGAATGCAGTGGATAAATAACCTGTAGAGATGGCATACTAGTACATATACCTTGAATAGATGCTGCAGATGGACAGTGAACGTAGAATTGATAGGAGAGTAGATCAGATTTCATTTGGATAATTTCACAGCTCTTCCTAGAAACAAAATCCTATTTCTTTATTTTCTAGTGGTGCTATGCAACTATGAACCATGGACTCTCAAAATTTCCATGGAATCAAAATCACAGTTGGCCCATAAGCCAGTGGAAGGATATATGGTAGACATAAATAGTATACAACTTACATCCAATAACAAATTATATGCAAATAGTAGAATTAACTATAACATTGAGGTGTAAAAGAAGTTGGGCTAGATATATAGTAAAATTTAAGGATAACAAATGGACAATGTAAGGGCTACATTTGTTCTCTCAATGTTAAAAAACAATTAAAAATGAAATTAAAAAAAAAGACCTAGAGGAAAGACCTCAAGACTATGGTTAGACTTACTTAAAAGAATAAGAGGGAAGTAAGAAGGTCAAATAAAGATAGGAAAGTTTCATATATACCCAAAAAGTACTTTTTGTGATAAGAAAGCAATTGGGTGAA
This sequence comes from Sminthopsis crassicaudata, assembly GCF_048593235.1. NCBI lineage: Eukaryota > Metazoa > Chordata > Mammalia > Dasyuromorphia > Dasyuridae > Sminthopsis > Sminthopsis crassicaudata. The sequence continues at coordinate 518,968,324 of NC_133619.1, forward strand.
AAATTCCATGTCCATAGATTGGAGAATGACTAAATAAATCGTGACACATGTATATAATGAAATGTTGCTGTGCCATAAGAAATTATGACTATGAAGAAGCATTGAAAAACTTTTCTAGATTGATGAAGAATGAAGAAAACACAAGCTGGAAACCAATATACACAATCACTACAATAAAGCAAATGGAAAGAAAAAATGAAACGAAATTGAATATTACTTAATTATAATGACCATGCTCGACTCTGGAGAAGAGTTAAGACAATTCATTCCTCTGATTTTACTGTGAAGATTCCCTACAATCTTTCAGATATAATTTATAGTTGCTAAACAATTAATTATATCCTCCAACTTTTTGTTCCTGAGGATGAGGTCCTCTGGATTTGATCATCTGAACTCAATTCCAGCTACCTACTTTTCTATTATCTCTTTACTTATCTTAGGTATCATCTACCTAATAACCATATTTCTTCTGTATAATACAAAAGACATACTTCTTTGCAAAGAAAACAGAAATATAACAAGAATCAATCAGCTCTGTTTTGCCTGTTATCTATTGTCTTCATCCCATCCACCCTTAAGAAGATTTTATCCTCTATTTGACCTTCCTATTCTCCTAATAGAATTTTAGTTTCATTATCCTGAACTTTTCTCAGCAGCTTTCGCTCATTTTGAATTTCTGTACTCCTGACACAGATACTAATTTTTTACAAGGGTTTTGGATTCAGTTTCCATTACTGCCTTTACATCTTTCTGTCTCTCTTTCCTTCCTCCTTCCCTCTCTCTCTGTCTCTCTGTCTCTGCCCTTCTGTTCACCCCTTTTCCACTCCCTTCTCCCCCTCCATAATTGATAGTTTCTATCAGTACCCATGTCAATATGTTTAGACAATTTCAATTTTTTATTATAATTGTTCCTCTTTGTGTCTTCATAATTTCATTCTTAGAATGCTTCTCATTCCTTGGGTTGACTATCTCTCTAGAATTTTAGTCCTTAGGATCATAACTTTTTCTTCTAAGCCATTTAAATTTAATTTCTCTAAAACTAAAGTGCATATAAACCTATTTTCTGGTTATTCTCTTCTCTAACAGAAATTCTAAGATGGAATGGGAACTTCATTATTAAGTTATCACTATTTCTAACCCAGAAAAAATTTCCTCCTTGTAAGATGACTCAGTGGCCTATCCTGGAGACACTGTGAGAATCAGATCCAGAATAAAAGTCCTACTTAATTGGTTAATAAGGAAATATTTTTCTGGAGAAGCTAAATAACATTAATCTTGGCATTTTGTCTATGAGGTGAACCAGAATAAAAAAGACAATTATAGCTGAATAGAAAGTTGGATCCCAGATATTCTTTGGAAAGCCAATGAAAAGAATTGAAAGAATAGGGTTTTTTTGTATATCCAAAACATCAAAAAATATTATTTTTATGGAATATTTGGACATTAAGTATTTGAAAATTATTTGCGAAAAAAAAGATGCCAATGAAAATAATTGCAATTTATTTACCAGCATTGGTTGTTGAGGATGAAGTAGTAGAGAAATTCTATAAATTCTATAAAGAACCTGATATGATCCTTCAAATGGAACCAAAGTGGGCAGCTTTAATTCAAAGTGAAAAGGATGAGATTGGACAGAAATAAATGGGAAAGCAATATTTAAGAAGATGGAATGAGAGGAATCAAAACCTTTTCAAATATAGAGAAATCTCCCACCTCTATATCATGATTACTTTCTTCAAGATAACAAACAGTTGTTAGGAAATGAAAATTGTGAATATTTAAAAGCACCATAAAGAATGAAAGATTATATTTTGACAGGACAAAATGTTTTATGGACGTGTATGGTTAAACTGCAGGCTTGCCAGAGCTAAAGCCAAATTGGTGGAGAAAAAAAAAAGAAAGAGTACTAATGAGAAAAGATAATGGCATGTAATTTAAAAATCTGACTCTGAATTATTAATTTTAAAATTTAAAAAAATTTGAAGGAAATGGATAACAGTAATGACATTGACACCAATTATAATAATTTCATCCAAAATAAGGTTCTTGTATTCAAGTTTTTTAGAAAGAGATTCAAATTTAAAAGAAGAGTTAATCATCAAAATGATATACTTCTAAGGGATATGAACAGACATTTTAAAATTTTTATTTTAGTTTTATTTTTTCTGGTTATACATACACATTAACTTTTAAAAATATACCTTTCTATATGAATCATGTTTGGAGAAAAAAAAATCAGAACAAAAGGGAAAAACCATGAGAGCAAAGAAGAAAAAAAGAAAAAAGAAGTGAATCTAGCATGTATTGATTTACACTCAATCTCCATAATTCTTTTTCTGGATGCAGATGGCACTTTTTATCCAAAGTTCATTGGGATAGCCTTGGATCACTGAAGCATTGAGAAGAACCAGTCTTTGATAAGCACAATCTTGCTGTTACTATATACAATGTATTCTGGGTTTGGCTTGTTTTAGTCAGCATCAGTTTCTATAAATCTATAAAATAAACCCAATAGTGGCGCTGTCAGTTCAAACCACAGTTTTATAGCCCTTTGGGAATAGATGAACAGACTTTTCTAAGGAAAATATATAAGCTATCTATGATCATATAAAAACCACCAAATAACTAATAAATAGATGCAAATTAAAGTAACTCTTAGTTTCTTCCTCACCCTTTCACATTGACAAAGTTGACAAAAATGGAAATGGACATATTGGAGAACTTACAGGAAAACAAGCATATTCATTTAGTTTTTGAAGCTGTGAATTGATTCATTTATTCCGGATAGTAATTTGGAAGTAGGTCCAAATAGTTACTAAATTGTACCTACCTTTTGTTTTACTCAGTAATTCCATCAACTAGTTCTTATTAAATACCTACTATGTGCTAGGCAATGTGCTAAGCAATGGAGATATGAAGAAATGCAAAAAAGTCATTGCTCTCAAAAAGCGCAGTCTAATAGAATAGACATTCGAACAACTATGAACAATGTATCTGTGTGTGGGTATATGGGTGTATGTATATGTGTAATAAATTGAGGGTGATCTTAGAGGAAAAAATAATTATATTAAGAAGGATTTGCAAAGGCTTCTTGTGGAAAGTGGGATTTTAGCTGAAACTAGAAGGAAGCCACAGAAATTTGGAAGTAAAGATTAGGAAGGAACTCATTTTCAGCATTGGGAAGAACCAATGAAAATATCTGGAATTGGGAGATGGGAATTTTGTGTGAATAGTAGTAAAAAGGATTAGTGTCAATGAATTTCAGAGTACATGTAGTAGAGTAAGTCACCAGATTAAGAAGCATTTTGAAAGCCAAACAACAGATTTTATTTTTGATCCTGATGACAAGAGGAAACTATTAGTTTATTGAATAGGAGAGGGAGGTGACATAGTCAGGCCTGTGTTTTAGGAAGATTGATTTTACAACTAATAGATTGCAGTGGGGAAAAACTTTAAGCAGTGAGATTATTTTATTTTTATTTAACCAGTAGGCTATTTTAATAGTTCAGCTGTGAGATGATGACAGTTTACATCAAGGTGAATATCCTACTAGGGAAGAGAAAGAGGAATATATATGAGATACTAGAAGGTAGAAATGTTAGGATTAATAACTGATTGGATATAGGAGAAAGAGAGAGAGAGAAAGAGAGAGAGAGAGACAGAGAGAGAGAGACAGAGAGAGAGAGACAGAGAGAGAGAGAGAGAGAGAGAGAGAGAGAGAGAGAGAGAGAGAGAGAGAGAGAGAGAGAGAGAGAGAGAGAGAGAGAGAGAGGAAGGGAGAAAGGATGGGAAGGAAAGAGAGAGAAAGAGGGAGAGGGAGGGAAGGAGAGAGAGAAAGGACAGAAGGGAGGGAGAGGGAGGAAAAAAGGAATGGAGGAAGGGAGAGGGAGAGAAGATAAGATAATACCTAGATTTTTAATCTAGGCAACTGGAAATGATGTAATGTGGATGAAGATCTAGTAAAAGTGATGGAAAAAGAGTGATCAGATAAGTAGGAGAACCAGGAGAGTTTAGTATCTCAAAAACCTAGAGAGAAGAGACTATCAAGCAAAAGAAGGTGATCAACAATATAAAAGGCTGCAGAGAAGTCAAGAAGGATGAGAATTAAGAAAATAGGCCTTTAAATTTGGCAATCTTCTACAGGTGTTATATGTCAAGGAGACAGGAAATACAATTATACATGAAAAGATATAAATTAATAACAGAAGGCAATGTAGGAAGGGAAAAAGCATTTATCTAATGACTAGTAATGTGCCAGGTATTGTGCTAAACACATTTTACAAATATAATCTCATTTGATACTCCAAACAACCCTGCAAAATAAGTGCTATTATGATTTCTATTTGACAGTTGGAAAAACTGAGGCAAATAGAAGTTCAGCAACCTGCCCATTGTCACACATCTAGTCTCTGAGGCCAGATTTCAACTTAAGTTGAACTCAATTACAAATTACAAGGGTCATTTTTTGGTTACAAAAGGCGATTCTATTATAAATGTAGCTTGTGTGTTATTTTTTTTTGTCCTTCTCCTTTTCTCTTTCCCTCAGTCTCTGTCTCTGTCTCTCTCTCTGCCCCTTACTCTTTTCTCCTCCTCCTCCTCCCACCAAGAGGCTCCAGTCATCAATGTTAGAATAACCAGAAAGACCTTGTATTGCACAACTAAGAAAATAGAGACAACAAAGCATTCAGTGGAGATTTCAAGTTGAGAGATGGGGGGAACCAGCAAAGAGCCATCATCTCTGGAAAAAAATCAAGATGGCTCCTGGGTACTATGATAAATTTAACCAGTCACCCTCAATGTGGTGATAGTGCATTCTACCATCTGTGACTGTGATATTGGGGCAACAAATGATATAACTCTACTCTGCCAAAGGCTTCTAGCAGCATCCATTCCCTGGGGAAATGTAAAAGTGTGAACTTAGACTTTAACAGGGCAGTGGCTTCTGCTACTAGGCAAGGAGATGATTGACCTTTTCCCCGAACAGTGAACCACGGTTTGGAGGTTTATTCCTGTGCCTTTTTAATTGCAATTTCTTGGAGGAAAGGTATTCTAGACAATAATTGGAATGTATTTCCTTTTGTATCATGTGACCGGGGGAAGGAGATAAAAATCTAAATGGAAAATGAAGCACAGGCTATGTTTTGGTTGTTTTTTTTTTTTTTTTTTTGTATTTTCCTGGAGCCCTGGAAAAATACCAAATCATATTTGTAATGCATTTATTATCATATGCAGATGATCTTTTTACAGTGTAAGCCCTCCCTAGACCAAACCTAGAGCAAGCTAAGCTAGGGCAGGGAGAGGAACAGGTGCTTATGGTAATTAGAATAAGTTTCTAAATTACTGATATATCCAACATTAGTCCCTTAGTAGTGGAAAGCACCTAATCTATATTTTGCCTTAAGGTTAACTTCTATCCCTCAATCCCTTTAAATGCAGCAGCGGTGGTGCAGTGGATAGACTGCTAAGCTTGTAATCAGAAAGATCTGGGCTCAAATTTAGTTTCAGACATTTTCTTAATCTTGGTCTATCTCAGTTTCCTCAACTGTAAAATGGGTAGTAATAGCCCTCATCTGATAGGGCTGCTATATAGTCCAAATGAGATAAAATTTGTAAAAAAGCATGGCACAGATCCTTAGCACATAATAGGTGCTATCTATCTATCTTTGCCATCATAATGAGTTATTTGGATTGTATAGGCCTGAGGTGAAAGGGGACAGTTCCCTAGAAGTCCCCCAAATATATTTTAGGAGAAACTAATGTCATATTTAAATACCTTATTATTTTTTTTTGTATTTGTTCATGAGCTCCTATGAATTTTTTTTACATATCATGTGACTTCTGTGATGAGTGAGCCAAAATCTGTCCCATACTCATTATCTATCTTGTACAGTTATACTAAATAATTAAGTTGGAGCTGGGACCCTAATCCTAGGTTACCCACACATGACAGTAGTAAGAGAGTATTTGGAAGGGAAATGGCATGAATGGTGGGAAAGAACAGTTGAGGTTAAGAAATGTGATACAATATTGAGAGCTGCAGTTAGTCCTTAGTCTTTGGTCTTTACCCTTCTGTTGTGGTGGCAAGTATATCATGTGTGTCTTTGTTGGTCGAGAGGACTGGCTTGTTGCGTAATGTAGCCCAAATAAAATAAGGGATAATCTGTGTTCTAAATCCAGACAAATATTATCTTAGATCTTTTATCCCTTAAAAATAATGTGTGCGTGTGTGTGTGTGTGTGTGTGTGTGTGTGTGTGTGTGTGTGTGTGTAAAATAAGCTGTGGATGCTTTCTATAAATCACCTATATTTATAGCTGATCTATATTTGGAAGGATTTCTGTAGTAAATATATGATGCCTTCTCCTGAAAAAAAGTGGGATCAGGTATATATTTGAAAGAAAGCATCAAGAAAAGCAGAGCCATAGAACCAAGGCCAATTACCAACACAGCAACTGTGTCCATCATGAGGGGGAGCCACTTTTTTAAAAAAATTTTTATTTTATTTTATAATTATAACATTTTTTTGACAGTACATATGCATGGGTAATTTTTTACAACATTATCCCTTGCACTTACTTCTATTCAGATTTTTTCCCTTCCTCTCCCACCCCCTCCCCCAGATGGCAAGCAGTCTTATATATGTTAAATATATTACAGTATATTCTAGATACAATATATGTGTGTAGAACCGAATTTTTTGTTGCACAGGAAGAATTGGATTCAGAAGGTAAAAATAACAGTTTACATTCATTTCCCAGTGTTCCTTTTCTGGATGTAGCTGGTTCTGTCCATCATTAATCAATTGGAATTGGATTAGCTCTTCTCTATGTTGAAGATATCCACTTCCATCAGAATACATCCTCGTACAGTATCATTGTTGAAGTGTATAATGATCTTCTGGTTCTGCTCGTTTCTCTCAGCATCAGTTGATGTAAGTCTCTCCAAGCCTCTCTGTATTTCTCCTGTTGGTCATTTCTTATAGAACAATAATATTTCATAACATTCATATACCATAGTTTACCCAACTATTCTCCAATTGATGGACATCCATTCATCTTCCAGCTTCTAGCCACTATGAAAAGGGCTGCCACAAACATTCTGGCACATACAGGTCCCTTTCCCTTCTTTAGTAGTTCCTTGGGGTATAAGCCCAGTAGTAGTATGGCTGGGTCAAAGGGTATGCACATTTTGATAACTTTTTGGGCATAATTCCAGATTGCTCTCCAGAATGGTTGGATTCTTTCACAACTCCACCAACAATGCATCAGTGTCCCAGTTTTCCCACAGCCCCTCTAACATTCATCGTTATTTGTTCCTGTCATCTTAGCCAATCTGACAGGTGTGTAATGATATCTCAGAATTGTCTTAATTTGCATTTGTCTGATCAATAGTGATTTGGAACACTCTTTCATATGAGTGGAAATAGTTTTAATTTCATCATCTGAAAATTGTCTGTTCATATCCTTTGGCCATTTATCAATTAGAGAATGGCTTGATTTCTTATAAATTAATGTCAATTCTCTGTATATTTTGGAGATGAGACCTATATCAGAACCTTTAACTGTAAAAATTTTTTCCCAATTTGTTACTTCCCTTCTAATCTTGTTTGCATTAGTTTTGTTTGTGCAGAAACTTTTTAATTTGGTGTAATCAAAATGTTCTATTTTGTGATCAATAATGGTCTCTAGTTCTCCCTTGGACACAAACTCCTTCCTCCTCCACAAGTCTGAGAGGTAAACCATCCCATGTTCCTCCAATTTATTTATGATTTCGTTCTTTATGCCTAAATCTTGGACCCATTGTGATATAATCTTAGTATGTGGTGTGAAATGTGGGTCCATGCCTAGTTTCTGCCATACTAATTTCCAGTTTTCCCAGCAGTTTTTGTCAAATAATGAATTCTTATCCCAAAAGTTGGGATCTTTGGGTTTGTCAAACACTAGATTGCTATTTTTATTCACCATCTTGCCCTGTGAACCTAACCTATGCCACTGATCAACTAGTCTATTTCTTAGCCAATACCAAATGGTTTTGGTGACTGTTGCTTTATAATATAGCTTTAAATCAGGTACACTTAGACCACCTTCCTCTGACTTTTTTTTTCATTAGTTCCCTTGCAATTCTCGACCTTTTATTCTTCCATATGAATTTTGTTGTTATTTTTTCTAAGTCATTAAAATAGTTTCTTGGGAGTCTGATTGGTATAGCACTAAATAAATAGATTAGTTTGGGGAGTATTGTCATCTTTATTATATTCGCTCGGCCTATCCAAGAACACTGAATGTCTTTCCAATTATTTAAATCTGACTTTATTTTTGTGGCAAGTGTTTTGTAATTTTGCTCATATAATTCCTGACTCTCCTTTGGTAGATATATTCCCAAATATTTTATACTATCGACTGTTATTTTGAATGGAATTTCTCTTTGCATCTCTTGCTGTTGGATTGTGTTGGTAATGTATAAAAATCCTGAGGATTTATGTGGATTTATTTTGTATCCTGCGACTTTGCTAAAATTCTGAATTATTTCTAATAGCTTTTTAGCAGAGTCTTTGGGGTTCTCTAAGTATACCATCATGTCATCGGGAACCACTTTAAGGTAGTGAGGAGTCACAAGCCTTTTGTCTGTCCTGTGTTGATCTAGAGATGTATTCCCTAACTGCCATCCACTTAGAATTACACCATCCCATAACTGCCACCCACTTAGAACTTCACCATCCAAAACCTTTTACTCCATGAGATACGCCCATGGGGATGATACCACATCCCTCATCCATTAGATTCTTCTGTGTCCCCCCACAATCTGGTTTTTCTCTATTTTTCAGGTTTTATCTCATAATATTCCTTTAACATTCTATATTCTGTCAAATTTAGCCTGTTGTCTCTGCCCCTTAAACGTGTATTCAGGTCTCCATGTTTCTAAGTATGAAGCAAAGGAGCAAATCCTTTTGGTTACAATGCTCTGCCTTCCACTTCCACTTTATTTTATTTAGTTTTTGAACTGCTAAATGTTAACTTTTCCAGGAGGCCTTTTCTAGTCTCTCTGGTTGGTAATGCCATACCATGCCATATTTTACATAAACTGTTTTTGGAATAATCTAATGCACTTATCATATAGCATTTTGTTATAGCTGTCTGGGCTCTTGTTTTACTCATTGCTAGATGTAAAAATCCTTGTGACTTGGGATCATATTTCATCTCAATTAAAAAAAAATCTACCTGGTATCTAACACAGGGCTCTGAAGTAAGTCAGTCAACAAATCTTTATTACATTCCTGCTATGTACCAACATTTTGTTAAGCAATGTGGATACAAAGAATGGGGGGAAAATGTTCCTGTCCTCAAGGACCTTACAGTTCAGTAGAAAACAGTAGATTATAATGGTGACATACTCTGCACACAAATGTGTGTAGATTGATTGAATTGTTTCCAGAGAATTAAAAAATTCCAGGTTGCCTGAATTGCCCTTCCTTTACCAGCTGTATTTTTGAATTATCTCTCTTCTTTCACCTAGCATTATGTTCAGGGAAGGCAAACTCCAATCCAATCGGATAAGCATTTATTGGGGGATACTATCAACAAAAAGAAAGATAATTCCTACCTTCAAGGAGTTTACACTCTGCTGGGAGAGATACTACACAAAAGGAAGCAGGAAAGCTGTGTGTGAATAAGTGATGGTGGTGGTGGTAGGGGACTAGCGGGGTAGCCAGCATGAGTATATCCTGTTACATGAAGCTGAAACCAGGAAGAGCAGCAGATGTGGTGTGAAGGGGCCAAAAAGTCCAGGAAGACACTGAAAAGTCTTTGGTATGCCAGTCAAGTTAGCTGCATGGGAATAAGATTGGATGTGAGGAGCTTTACCTGGGAGGGGGATCATGGTCTAAGGAGATAAAACCAGGCAGAGCCAGTGTGGAGCAAAATGGGAGGAAAGCTCAATGTAGTGGTACAGGATAAATCAGAGAGATGGTATAACATAGTGGAGAGAAAGAACCTGTCTTAGAGTTGAAAAGTCCTGAGTTCAGGTCCCTCCTCTACACTTACTGGTTATATGTCCTTGGCAAATACTTTAAACATTCAGAGTCCCAAGGCAACTCTCTGAAATGGAAAAAAGTACAGTGTATTTGCTGATCTGTATTTCTCATTAGGAATTTCCTACATCAATGAAATAGTATTCCTGGCCCAAAGAGAAACTTAATCTGGAAGGCAAATTGACCAGAAATGAGAATTCATGTACTCCAATTCCCAAGACAAACAGAAAATGAGTTTTAGATTATGTACTATGTGAGTTTTCCTTTGCTGCTATTTTCCATTAGAATGGATAATCCAGTTTGTCTATTGCTATTGACCCATTCACCTCGAGCTAGAGGCGGGTCCACTCAGGTGCATCTGGACAATAACAAGAAAGATTTCAGGTGTAGACTTGCTGAAGGGCTGATCTGATGGACAAGGATCGGCTTAGTTAAGTGTGCAGACAATATATGTTTGACCACCAAGAAGAATTATTATCATTGCCACAGGAATTTATGATGCACCCACCATCCATTGAGGCATGAAAAGTGACATTCTGTACTACTGGAGAGAGCCATGCAAAGGATTGACAGATCTCTTTGAAGTATAGAAAATAGAGATGTTTTGTTGTTTGGGGGGAAGGAAGGTGCAGAGAGGAAGATGAAGAGGAAGGGGAGGAAGGAATAGGTTGGTAGAATATGGCACCAAAGCTTAGAGGGTGGGCAGTCATTGGAAAGGTATCATTGAAATCCAGAAGCTATACATAAGTAGATGATTTTGGAAGTGGTTCCTATTAACAAAGAACTGAGGACATCCTCCTTAGTGCCCTTGCCTCTAGTCATGGCTCCTTCTTCTCTTCAAGGAGGCTGCAGGAACCACTTCAGACAAACTAGCTGAGGTCTCCTGGCATTCACAAAGGGACTGTGGAGTTCAGACCCAGAGAGAGGAGTCTTTGATATAAGGAAGCTGTTGTCTCTGAACTGAGCTTTGCTCATAGGTGTAAAACATAAAGGGCATTAGAGAGCTTAGTTAATCAGCCTGGTCTCCCTCCCCTCCTCTCCTCTCCTTCTTTCTTGTTCTTCCTCTTTAATGAGAGGTGAAGGAAATCTCTCTCAGGGGATGTGCAGGTACTGCTTGGGCTTGGCTTCTGAAGAGCAGCTGGGAAGTGGGGGAGCTGGCAGGACATCCTGGCACGAACTTCACTCAGTGTCTCAGAATCATGGGAGCTTCACGTGGAAAGGGGTTACCCTTTAACCCCCCTCCATAAGCATGAATCATTTACACAGTTAGAGAAAACTTTGGAGAACAGGTGGCAGAAAGTCCTAAAGTCTACCCTAGAGCCATTACTAGCCATTTTTGTGCCTTGGGCATTAAGGGAAAAAAAATCATGATGATAACCAGAATTCAGGATGAGGTTGGGGAGGAGCTTGCTTGGGGTATAGCCATGGGGTTTGGGGGAGAGAAGCTGCCATCTGGTAACTTCCTATTTGAACTAATTATTCTGGCTAATTAGGTACTAAGCTCATTTGTTTCTATGCTACTAACAAACCATAGCATCATAAATCGAAAGTTGGGATGGACCTTAAAGGCCAGATATCTAATCTAGATTTCTCATTTTACAGATGAGGAAACTGAGGCAGAAAATGGAAGTAACTCATTCAGGATCACACAGGAAGTAAATAGCAGAGCTGAGATTTGATTTCAGAGCCCTTGACTCCAAAAGACAGTTAGATAGTGCAGTGGATAGAGGGTTGAGCTTGGAATCATGGTTCATTTTCCTGAATCCAAATATTGCCTTAAACACTTAAAAGCTGTGTGATCCTAGACAAGTCACTTAATCCTGTTTGCCTAAGTTTCCCCATCTGTAAAATATGCTAGAGAAAAAAATGACAAACTTCTCCAGTATCTTTGCCAAGAAAACTCTCAGATGGGGTCATGAAGAGTCAGAAAACAACTGAAATAACTGAAGATACCATCTCTGATTCCAAATCTCATGCTCTGTCTTTATATATTTGTTAGTGCTTATAAGAAGGATTCCTCTTACTAATTTTAAATAACAATTTTAGGAAAGACCACAGGTAAGATGGTTCTGCACAAGCAAATAAGCATTTCTCTAGGTATTGTACCAGAGTTTGCAAAGCATGTAGATTAGTATTCAGAGTCCTAAAAAGCCATGGGGTGGGAGAATGAAGCCAGGAGAAGGAGAAAGAGAACAAAGCCATGTAGAGCCATGGTTTTCAAAATGTAGCCCACAGGCAGCTTCTGAGGGGTCTTCAGATGATCCACAACTCTTCTAACATTCAGGTCACAACTCAAGAGAGTTAAGTGTATTTTCCTCTGCAGGTCTGAGACACCTTTCAAAAGTTCTAAAATGAATATTTGAAAATACAGTGGTAGCAAAAATATGTATATATATATTTCCCCAGGCAAATATAGTTCCATATTCCCCTGTGTTTTGAGTATATATGTGTGTGTGTGTGTGTAGGTGGGGGGAGTTCTCAATTGGCAAGTGGGAGGCAAAACAATCTCTGTCCCTGTCTAAATGATCACAACAATTTAAATGGCAGTCTGAGAACCAAGGATCTGACATAAGGAATGAGGAAGCAGACACAAGTGGACAGTCATTAAAAAGGAAAAAAAATCAGAGAAACAGGGCTGAATCCTAAAAAAAATTCTAATGTAGGCAAAGCTTAGTTTCAAAGTTTCTGCCACCCTCTGCCAACTTCCTTTCCCTCCTGTTCTTGATGTGGTACAGTTCCTAGGGAAAGTATAGCAATAACCTAAGGCCACTTAGCTTTACATCACTCCCAAGGCCTTAGGGTTATTGCTATGTCTTCCCAAGGAGCTGCACCATGTCATTCTCATGCTACCTCTCCTGTCAGGGTGGAAGTGATCTGATAAACTAATTCGTGTAAAATTGTTAGTGACTTGATTCCTCTCAAAAGAAAAGATAATTGGAGAGGACAATGTTTACTGCAAATGTTTCTAATAAGGGAATGTTAGGGATTGTGTCATTGAATAGAAGTTATTTTTGAATTGTGGAACCTTCCCAGAATCCTGTAAATCAGACCTGCAATCTGCTATGCTAATTGAATAAAGTTTCCAGTGAAGAAAGCCTCCAACGGGTGATCCTAACCTCTTCTCTGCTGTTGTCCACCACCCAGGGAAAGAAGACTCTTAATCATAGTTTCCATCTATCTTCCAGCAAGACATCTCTTGGGGATTAGTCAGCTCCAAAGTAGTTATAGGTACACTACATACAATGGTCAAAAAGTATTAGGGCAAAAGCACTGAACTTGCAATCAGAGGACTTGGATTTGAAGATGAATTCTGCTGCTTCCTGACAGAGTGACTATTGAATAATTTAACTTCTTAAAGTTTCCCATTTTGTGACAAATGGATAGTTATGCTTGCGCTCAAAGGACAAAACTTCCTGTAGAAGGTTGGATTTTAGTCAGGAAGCCAGGAACTAGAGCCCAAAAGAGAATTCCATTCATGAAAGACAGCAGGTAAAGTTGGCTGTGGTCAGGAGATAGGGTGTCTTGTTCTTCTAAGATGAAGAGCAAGAAAGTTAGAATCACTGGATCTAAGAGTACATGGAAGCATGTAAGGTATAAAAAGAGTAGAAAGTTAGGAAGGGGAGAACTAGATGATGAAGGACTTTGAATGAGAAACACAGGATTTTATATTTAATACTGGAGGTTACAGAGAGTCATTGGAGTATATTGAGCAAGGAGGTGATGTGGTCAGATCTCCACAATATAAAGATTACTTTAATAGCTGAGTGAGGGTGACTTATGTCAGGGAAATCAACCATTAGGCTAATAATAGTTTAGGCATAAGGTGATGAGGGGTTTATTAGGATGGCAGCGAAGTGAAGCGCATATGGGAAAGATGTTATGGTTATCTATCTATCTCTCTCTCTCTCTCTCTCTATCTATCTATCTATCTATCTATCTGTAATCTATTTGTTATCATTTAAAATACTATTAGTTAGTCATTCTTATCTTTTTAATAGAGTCCAAATAAAAATGATTCTATGACAAGCAGCTATCTTGCTATTATTCTTTTATATTTAATGTTCTGTAGATAAATGTTTGCATGGATAAAATAACTGTTTTCATAACTGAACGAAAGTATTGGAATGTAAGTTCATTTCTTCTAGGCTGACAGAAATCTTGAAGATCATTCCAGTAGGAAACAGAACTATGGGGATAATATGTACCTTATCCTGTTCCCACACAATTTTGACTTCTAGGTCTCTATATTGTGAAAGCTTTTTCCCCTCCATGTAGCTTAGAGATTATAAGATATTATAAGATAAGTATGGTGACAGCCGTTTAAAAAGTTGTCATCAAATTTTTATGAATTAATGTTATGTTCAGGAGATGATGAGTGATAGTTCTGCTTGTGATAATAGTCTGGTTTTAGTCAATCATATTTGTTTAATTCTATAGAATATCTTGAAGTCTATAATTATAATATAGAGATTTGTCATTTATTAGCTTATAAAAGATAGTGAGGCTTGTTTTGATGAATAATCCCAACTTCTAAAATGCTTCCTCTTAAGTATTAGGTAGGTGCTACATTTTTGCAACCTGCTGCAGATGTGCTGCACATTTTCTATTGTTTCCTTGCATAATCGTGTTAGCAGTGATCCTTAAATCTAAACTCTTTAAAGTTAACTGTCTAATTTTTTATGATGATGACTTGGTTCAGAAATAACATAAGCCTCTACTTTCTATAAACAAATCCACATATCCAGCCTTTTCCTTGCCGCTTCTTTGCCGGCATATTGTTAGTTGAGTTCCTGTGGCTGTCATCCATGGTTCTCCCCTTTGATTCTACTCCTGGACCTTTGCCATTTAAAAAAAGATTTATCCAGAATAAACTTTAGTCAAATTTGAAATATCTAGCTCTGTGTACCCATTATTGGTCTTTACTATAGTTCAGCAAAGTAAAGTGTGTTTTTACTAAGAGTATTTCTTTAAGTTTTTAATCTACCATTCTCTAAGAACATCTAAATTTTTTCTTTCTCCCTTTTGTTAAGGAAGTTTTAATCTTTTCATAGCTGTTTTAGGGCCAACGACCATGTGTTTTGTTAATATTGTAATGGTTTTTCTTAGTACATTTTCTAAATATGTTATAGTTCATTTTATAGTTCTGGAGTGTTTTTGTTATAAATGGCATTTTATGAATGTTAATTGTTTGAAATATACTTCCACTTTAAACTTCGATTTCATAGTGCTAATGCCTCTTAACATATAGATTATAGTTACAGAGGTAGAAGGTATCTCAGATATAATCCAGTCTAGTCCAACAATATAATTTTACAGATGAAGAACCTGAGAGCAAGAGAGTTTAAGTGATTTGTCCAAAAGATCACTCAAGTACTGTTAAGACTTTCTCTTTGAAAACTTTATATTTGATATACCTTTCGTCAGAGAGATCAAGGAATTTCTAAGTGTTGCCTTCTGCCATTGGTTCAATTTGACCTCCAGATTCAAGCATCAAGCCTCCAATCTTTATCTTTCCTAGGAATGTATGAAAAGTTTTGTATTTATCAGTCTAATCAATTATGAGATCTTGGTATTTCTACCTTCATGTCATGCTTGGTATATGCTCAGTGTTCTTCCCTGATACTGCAATTAACTACTCTCTTGGAGGTCCCCATCCCCTCACACCTGAGCCACTGAAGCAACCTTTTGGGTGGTCTCATTGCCTGAAATCTCTCTTTTTACTCCAGTTTATTTTCCACTTTGCTATCAAATTTACCTTTCTGAAGTACCAGTCTGACTATGTCACCTCCTTATTCAATAAATTTGAGTGGTTCCCTATGGCCTCAAGTATCAAACAACAAATCATCTGTTTGCCCTTTAAAGTCCTTCATTACCTGCTTCCCTCCTATCTTTTTAGTCTTTTTATACCTTACTCCCCTCCGAATATCAGAGATTCAGTGACACTGGCTTCCTTGCTGTTCCTCACACAAGGCACTCATCTCTCAACTCCAGCCATTTTCAAAGTTTATCCCTCCTGCCTAGAACTCTTTCTGTCCTTATCTCTATTTCCTGGCTTCCTCCAAAGTCTCAATTGGTGTCCCACCTTTTACAAGAAGCCTTTCCTAGCCCTCCTTAACCTTTGTACTCTCCCTCTAAGATTCTCTCTAATTTGTCCTGTGAATATTATATGTTTGCTTTTGTATATTAATGTAGTTGTTTGCATTCTGCCACTCTTATTAAACTGTGAACTCCGTGAGAGCAAGGGTTGATTAAAAAAAAACTTTTCTTTGAATCCCTGTTATTTAGTTTTATGCCTGAAACATATTAGGTGCTTAATAAATATCTATTGACTCAAGTCCAAGTAACATTTCAATATCATTGGAGGAAAATTAAATGAGAATCTGTTTAATGTTTTGTTGTTCTTGTTACTGTTGGAGTCATATAACTGTATAACATCCAGGTAACTCAAGTGGCTAGTAAGATGTTATGGCCAAACTTTTTTCTTTAGCTTGGAATATATAGTCCTATTTAGAAGTAATAATAATGAATATAAGACTAAGCAGAACCATAGATTATTTAAACTGTCCCCTGTGAAATATTGAAATATTCCCCATTTTATACCTACTACTTTTGACATTATATATATATATATATATATACATATGTATCTATATGTATATATATATATATATATAATATATATAAAATATCATATATTATATTGATAGAATTTTGAAGATATGAGAACAGTTTTCTGAGTGGACATCAATATTCTAGCAATCTCACTATACTTTTTTAATTAATATATTTGTAGGACATGGATAAGCCATGAATATGGAACTGGGTCAAAAGCTTTTGAGATAACCATCAAAAGAATTACAAATATTACAAAGCTTTTGGTGGCTCATTCAATAATTACTGAATCAATAAGATGCTCTTTACATACTTGGAATTTATTAGGACATTTTTTTTCTCCTTAACCAATGTAGCATTTTATTATGAGCATTTACAATTTTTTTCATGATACAAATTGTAGATGTTTTGCATAAAGTAAATAAACATGCAATTATTCTATAACTCAGTTTCTTCTTTGAGACATCCTTTGTTTTCATTAAATTAAATTTCTCTTTTAATAGCTTTTTATTTTACCAAATACATGCAAAGACAATTCTCAATATTCACCTTTGCAAAACCTTGTATTCCAACTTTTTCTCCCCTTTTCCCTCCAACACCTTCCTATAGACAGTAAACAATCCAATATAGGTTACCACATGTGCAATTCTTCTAAATATATTTTAATATTTGTCATGCTGTGCAAGAAAAATCAGATCAAAAGGTGAAAGAAAAAAACACAAGGAAAAAAAGCAAACATCAATAACAACAAAAATAAGGTGCAAATACTATCCTTTGATCCATATTCAATCTCCACAGTTCTCTCTCTGTATGTGAATGGCTCTTTCCATTACAAATCTATTGTTGAGAAGAGCCAAGTGTATTACAGTAGGCCATCACATAATCTTGTTGCTGTATTTCACTTAGCATTAGTTCATGTAAGTCTTTCTAGGCTTTTCTGAAATCAGCCTGTTCATCATTTCTTATAGAACAATAATATTCCATTATCTTCATTAAATTAGATTTAAGACCATAGAAATGACCAGACATTTTCCATATCCTTTTTCTTCAAGAGTTCTTTTTTTTTGTTTTTGTTTTTGTTTGTTTTTACTTTTCAGATCTCTGCAGAAATGTTTTTGCTTGATGCTGAATTGTTTATCTTGTTTATTATTTTCTTCTTATGCTAGAACTCCTTATATTATCTTAACCTGATATTTGTTTATAATTGATGTTTGAGGAAATCTAGAAATGCTAACATACTTTTTATTTTTTTATTCCTTATGATATATTTCTTCTCTGTGGCCTTTAATTGAGAGCTTTACATTCAATTTTTCTATTATGCAGACTGGCTAGATATTGACATAATCTCCCAGGACTTTTTTGCAGAACTTCAACAGCCTTCTCAAGTCACTTCTGTCTTGATAGTGTTTTGATGCCCGATTTTAGGAATATTTAAGAGAGTTGTATGTTTTCTTGATTGATTTTTACCATGGTAAAGAACAACACACACATTGTCATATGCTAGTCCTGAAATTGCTTTAAAGTTTTTGGCACATTTTAAAGAACATTTTTTCCCATGATGGTTATAAAAATGATAAATCTTTTGAATTACACATTTTTGGTATAGTTTCTTTGTTGGTTGGATATGTGCCATCAACTCAAAAAGGGGTTTTTGAAATTCCTAAGTATGTTCATTTTCTCTTTTTAAAATTAAATTTTCCTTTTTTTAATAAAAAAAATCATCGTGTCTCCCTTTCATTCTCTCTTCATCCTCTGCCTTGAAAAAGAAAGAGAAACAAAATCTATATAACAGATAATCAAGCAAATCAAATTCCTGCATTGTTCATAATCAAATATATCTATTTGACTGAAAGATAGATATATGTAGATATAATTACATATATATCTATGTAGATTTTATCTATATAGCTATATCTACCAGTATCTCTTTATAGATCTCTTTATAAATAATGATAGATAGATATACATATTTATCTATAGAAAGAAAGAAAGATAGATAGATATGTTGTAATATGTACCCAGAATCCATCTTCTTTTTGTCTAAAGGAGGTTAGCATCTTTCTCATAAGTTCTCTGGAATCACTATAGATCATTGCATTGATCAGAGTTATTAAGTTTGTCAAAGTTGCTTCTTTTACAAAGTTGTTGATATTGTATAAATTGTTATCCTGATTCTGTTCATTTTAGTTTGCATTATTTCATATAATTCTTTCTTGATTTCTTTGAAACTATTTCTCCATCATTTCAAAGCACAATATTCCATTACATTCATATAATATAATTTGTTTGTTTCATCATTCCCTAATTTATGGGTACCTGCTCAGTTTCCAGTTCTTTTCCAACATAAAAAGATTAGCTATAAATATACATATATATATATATATATATATATATATATATATATATATATATATATATATATATATATTCTTTTCTTCTTTTTATCTTTTCTTTTGATATCTATAATAGTTTCTGGGTCAGATGGTATGAATAGTTTAGTAACTTTTCGAGTAGAACTCCAAATTGCTTTCCAGAATGCCTGGACCAGTTCGCAGCTCTATCGAAAAGGCATTAATCTATTTCCCCATAACATTTATCAGTTTCCCCTTTTATGAATTTTGCCAATTTGATGGGAGCTTCAGAGTTGTTTTAAATTGAATTTCTTTAATTATTAGTGATTTGGAATTGTTTTTTCCCCCATAGGGCTACTGAAAACTGCCCATTAATATCCTTTGACCATTTATTGATTGGAACCATATTTGATTCTTATAATTTGAATCAGTTCCCTTTGTATCTTGGAAATGAGACCTTTATTAAAGAAACTTGCTTCATTTTTTTTTTTGCTTACTTCAGTTTTAATTTTAGCTTCATTAACTTGGTTTATGCAAAAATATTTAAATTTTATTAAGTCAAAACTGTTCATTTTTTCTGCTGTGACCTTCTCTATCCTTGTTTGGTCATGAACTTTTCCCCAATCTATGGAACTGAAAGGCATTTTAATTTCTTGCTCTTCTAATTTGTTCGTGATCCTCCCTTTTATGTTTAAGTTGTGTACCCATTTGTAGCTTATTAGTATATTTTGTGAGATCTTGGTTTAGTTTCTTCCTAATGCTCTCTACTTTATTTTTGTCAAGCTACTTTGTTTACTAGAGTCTGCATATTGTGTACCCAACACTTAAACTAACAGATTTATATCTTTAAAAGGTATTTTTATTTTCAATTGCATGTTAGAACAATTTTAACACCCATTTTAAAAGTTTTGAGTTCCAAATGCTCTCCCTGTGGTCTTCTCCTCAACCCCCTCTTCCTGAGCCAGTAAGCAATTTGATATATATTATACATGTACAACCATGCAAAACATATTACCATTTTAATCATGTTGTAAAAGAAAACATAGACCAAGAAAATAAAGGTGAAAAGAATAAAGTGAAAAAGAGGATATTTCAATCTGCATTCAAACCATATCAGTTCTTTCTCTGAAGAACTCAGCATTGTTCATCATGAATCCTTTGGAATTGTCTTGAATCATTGTAGTGCTGAGAATAACTGAATCATCACCATTGATCATTATACAATATTGTGTTACTGTGTACAGTGTTCTCTTGGCTCTGCTCGCTTCAGTTTGCATCAATTCATGTAACTCTTTCCAGGTTTTTTTCTGAAATAATTTTACTTATCCTTTTTTATAGAACATAGTATTTCATTTTTCCAATTACACTACAACTTGTTCAGCTATTCCCTGTTGATGAATATCTCTTCAATTTTCACCTTTTGCCACCATAAAATGAAGTGCTATAAATATTTTTTCAAAATAGGTCTTTCTCTTCTCTCCCCCCCCTCTACCTTTTGAAAATCTCTCTGGGTTGCAGACATGCTTATGGTTTTGCTAGATCAAATAGAATTTACAGTTTTATGGTAAATCTGTCTATTTCTTAAGTAGTAACAAAGAATCACTTTCTATTTTTTTCTTAAAAACCATCTGAACCATTAATATTCTTTTGATACTTCATTTTCTTCCTAAACACAATTTCTAGATTTTATATTTTAAATGAAAGTTTTCAATTGACCTTGGGCTATTCAACTTTTCCTTCTTTAGATTTTAGTACCTCCTTGCTTTCAGCTTGCATTTTTTCTAATCTATTTAGTGATGACATTAATTCCTATAATTATCTTACATTGTTCTGCAATATGTTGCTCTGTGATTTGAAACTGATAAAAATCAGTAGGAAGCCTTTCCCTACAACTGGTAGTATCTCATTTTATTCTTGTTATGTTACAGTGCTGACATGTAATGAAAGCATCCATATGTTCTGTCCATTTCATGCACACTTGTGATTTACCCATTTTTTGTGGTCAACTCCATCTACAAGAAAGCTTTTTTATTTGGGCAAGGTATTGCTGTTTCTGATTTGTTCTGATGTCTCTTGTTTTCTCGTGGTACCAGAATACAAAAGAGCACATCCATTCTCCACCATGTCAAAGGAGTGATCATACATTTTACATCTCATTTTACTATTGTCTAGCCCACATTTTTCCATCTTTTCCACAAGAACAACATATGTTATTGATTTAAATCCTTTAATAAAATATTTAACTATATCTACAGCATTGCCTCCTCCACTAGTTTAGCAACTATAAAAAAGAAACAAAAGTTAATTTGGAATGACCTAAACTTGATAAAGTTCTCTTGGTTCTTTAGGATTATCTCTTCCAAAATGTTTCCTAATCATCTCTTTAATAATGCATTCTAGAATTTTTGTGGGAATTAAGTCAGCTTCACTCTTCTATAGGTTTGCAAATTCTATTCTCTTCATTTTTGTGAAAATCAGGACAATGTTAGTCCTAGACTATCTTTGTAATTCTCCATGATCTCTCAGATGACAGTAACTCAATAATCATATCTGCCAATTTTATCAGTAATCAGGTGTGTGGCTAATGTGGCCCTAGTCATTCAGATTCTATTTTCAGTTGTGTACAACTCTTCATGACACCATTTGGGGTTTTCTTGGTAAAAATACTAGAGAGGTTTGCCATTTCTTTCTCTGGTTCATTTTACAGATGAGGAAACTGAGGCAAACAGGATTAAATGACTTGCTGAGGGTTACCCTAGTCACTAAGTTTCTGAGGCAACTTTTGCACTCCAGAATATGACTCTTTCTTACTCCAGCACCAGACCACTATCTGTCTCATAAGTTAACTACCCCTCAGATTTATTAGGAGCTGCAAAAAGCTTGCTTACTGTTTTCTTACTTATATTATGTAATTATATATGTTATTTATAATATGTATCAGCTCCATTTTAGCTGTTTATTCCCTTTCTAATTAAAAGATCATTCTCTTTGGCAGGAAAAAGAGAAACAAAATAACAGTTGAACTGCTTTTTTTAATCAGTTATCACTATCACATCTATCCCTAAGTAGAGGTTCTCTTCCTTTTTTAAAAAAATCCATATTATTGTTCTGTAAGAAATGAAAGGCAGGATGATTTCAGAGAGGCCTGGAGAAACTTACATGAACTGATGCTGAGTGAAATGAGCAGAACCAGGAGAACATTGTACACAGTAATAAGAATGTAAGAGGATCAATTCTGATGGATGTGGCTCTCTTTAACAATGAGATAAATGAGGCCAGTTCTAATGATTTTGTGATGAAGAGAGCCATCTACACCTAGGGAGAGGACTGTGAGAACTGAGTATGGACCACAACATAGTATTTTCATTCTTTTTGTTGTTGTTGCTTGAATTTTATTTTTTCTCATTTTTTTCTGTTTTGATTTGATTTTTATTGTGCAGCAAGATAATTGTATAAATATGTATGCATATATTGGATTTAACATAAATTTCTGTCATATTTACTTGCCATGTAGGGGAGGGGTGAGGGAAAAGAAGGAAATTGGAACACAAGGTTTTAAAAGGGTTAATGTTGAAAATTTATCCATGTTGAAAATTTATCCATACATATGTTTTGAAAATAAAAAAAAAACTTTAATAAAAATTGCATTCTTATGTATGTATTGTATGACTATTTAAAAATCCTTAAATCTTTTTTTCTTTCTTTAGTCCTTAGCTTTCCTTATAGCTTGATCTCCTGGACTTTAGCACTCCTGACTTTTACTACTATACTTGAAATGCAACTCTTTTCCCTCTTCTTTTTTTTTTTTTTTTTTTTTTTTTTTTCTGTTGTTGAGGTATTTGGAGTTAAGTATCTTGCCCAGGGTCACACAACTAGGAGTAAGTATTAAATGTCTGAGTCTACATTTGAACTCAGCTCTCTCTTGACTAGAGGGCTGGTGCTCTATCCACTGTGCCACGTAGCTACCCCTTTCTGAAAGGGGCATCTTTTAAAAACCTCAGTAGTGAGTTGGTTTCTCTGGGCAACTCCCAATCTACCTTCTTATCAGAATTCTTTCTTTGTGTATTCAGAATTTTATTTCTGGGAGTTTCTCTTATTTTTACTCTTATAGGATCCCACCTATCTTTCCTCTGAATCCTTTGAAATCTGTTCTCCCAAAATCTCAGATGCAAATTATATTATATCTGACTTTCTTTTCCTTAAAAATAATGTATAGAGGACAGCTCTTCTTCCACACCCCAAAACCACAAAAGAGCAAAATACTCACAGATAGAGAAAATGTATTCATGTACTCATGTTTTTTGTTTGTCCTTTGTTCTTAAAGGCATCAGGAAGATGATACAAATGAATTGGATTAAGTAAGAAAAGGTTGTGCAAAGTCATTAGCCTTAGTTTTTATTCTGGAGTCATCTGAGTCCATGGTTGCTTAAAGAAGGGGACTTGGGGCTAGCAGCATTTCAGTGAATCCTTAGGTCTCAAATGGTGTTCTGCACTGTCCCTCAAAGATTCATGGGGCTTATGGTTTGAACTTCCTGCTGAAGGCAAACAACTTTGGGGATGTTAGTAGGAACTCCCTTCCTGGCTGACTTACATTAATCAAGAAGTCATGGTTATATTAGTAGGTGGAGGGAAGTGGGGAGTGGACAAGGTCCACAACTTTTGTTTCCTACCTTCCAGTTTTAGCCTTCGTTGCTCCTATGCTACAAGGTCCAACATGGACGGTCTTTTCTATCTAGGAAGAACTCTAATAATGAACTTCTCTTCTCTCTTCCAAAAGGTCTGATGCCAAAATCCCTAAATTTGCATTGGCTCATGACACACCCATCATGACTGGCCTTACCCAGGAAATAAAAATTTCCCTTCAAAGGGCTGAGATTCAAGAACTTTATCCATGAAATCCCTTCTAAGGCCACATGGAGCAAACATATGTCTATTTTTGTCTTGGGCTTCTGAGGGAACTTTTATAATTTCTCTAGATACTGCCATACTTTGAGCTGAGAAAGTTCATTCTCAGAAAGTATTCTCTAAGTTCCAATGTACTGTGAGAAAGCACAAATAACTTTACTGTGCTTTTGCCCTTTACTTAGGGAGAACAGATGGCACAGAAAAGAGAACACTGGGCCTGGAATCAGGAAGGTTGAGTTCAAATCTGGTCTCAGATACTTACTAGTTGTGTGATCCTGGGCAAGTCACTTAACCTTGTTTATCTAAGTTTCCTTATCTATAAAATGAGCTGGAGAAGGAAATGGCAAACCATTTCAGTATCTTTGCCAAGAAGACCCGAAGTGGGGTCATGAAGAGTTGAACACGACTGAAAAATGACTGAATAACAACATTCCTAAGTTAGCTATTATTGGTTCCTGGGTGAAGAAGACTATACACATGCACAGGTTTTCCACCACCCCCTTACTCCCCACCCTCCTCCAGAACACACGTCAACTCTGCTAAACTCCGGATGAGAAAAAGGTTTAAAAATGGATGAAAAGGAAGACTTCTTTTCCTTCTTCATTATAAACTCAATTAGGGAGTGGTCATGCTCAAGAAAGGTTTCTATCACTTTCACCCCCATGAGTTATTTCCTCCTTGTGGTAAAAGTCAGATCTAGAATAGAATATTTCCCATGGTTGCTTCCTCTATATTTTAAATTTTTAATAATTTTAAAATTAATTTAATCAAAAAGCATATAATAAATAATAAATTAATTTTATTAATTAATATTTTTAAATATTTTAAAGGATGAAGTTATTATTAAGGAAAGAAAAGAATTCAGTAGCTCTTCTTTTTTGGGGGCAGAGATAGATATCCATGGAATTAAAGACCATGTCAACTACTAATCAGGTCTGTGATGTGTTTTCCAAATTTATATATGTCCATATTCTGTGCAGATAATCTGTAGTTATTGCAATGACAAAATAAATCTGTATCTCTCTCCATTGGTCTTCATCCTATAATTATACCAAATATCTCCTGTAACTACTATGTTCTGATTCTTGCAGAATCCGGCAGGCTACACTTAAAGGGGGGAAGCTTGTTTTTTGTCTACAATTAGCTCAACCTCCCCTCTAGTTTCTATGTTACCTTCAACTGTAAACAGCTAGTTTTGTTTTGTTTTGTTTTGTTTTTTAGAAACATGAAGATATGAGTTCAAATCTTACTTCAAACACTTTCTAGCTGGTGATCTTGGGTAAATCACTAAAGTCTGTCTCAGTTTTCACATCTGTAAAATGGGAAGAATAATAATAGCATGTAACTTCTATGGTTGTTTTAAGAATCAAATGAGATAATAATTATAAAGTACTTAATATAGTACCTGGCACATAGTAAGCATTATGTAAATGTTAGACAATATTAACTATTAGGAGCCATTGACCAAGTGCCTTAGTTCTTTTTAACCATTTGGCATTAGCTTTTTATAAATGGACATTTATATCAAAACTATTATAAGAAAAATGCTTAAACATGTACCCCTCATTAAATATGGATCACAACATAGTATTTTTCACCTTTTTTGTTGTTTGTTTGCTTGCTTAGTTTTTCTTTTTTTTTTTTTTTTTTTTCATTTTTTTCCTTTTTGATCTGATTTTTCTTGTGCAGCATGATAAATGTGGAAATATGTTTAGAAGAATTGATAATATTTAACATATATTGGATTACTTGCTGTTTAGGGGAGAGGGGAAGTGGGGAGGAAGGGAGAAAAATTTGGAACACTATCTCACTATCTTTTTTTTTCCCCCCTGAGGCTGGGGTTAAGTGACTTGCCCAGGTTCACACAGCTAAGAAGTGTTAAGTGTCTGAGACCAGATTTGAGCCCCCGGGTCCTCCTGAATTCAAGGCTTCCCTACTGCGCCACCTAGCTGCCCCCTTAGAACACTATCTTTGCATGTATTTTTAAAAATTAAGAGCTATTATTATTTTTTTTAAATGTATTTTACAACCTTTCCTCTCAATCTTTGGGATGAGGGGAGAGCTCAGGTTAGCTTAATTCCTATGTAGGTTCAGTCCCATAACCAATGATATGACTCAAAGGTCATTCCCAAAGGTTACTACAGTTTTCCTAGGGTGTTGATGGCATTCTGGCTCTGGAACCCAAATTTTGGACTTCAAGGGTAGCAGAGAGCTTTCTTTACCTTTTAAACTCAACCTTTAAACTCTCCAATATGCTTACAAAATTTTAAAAGAGGTCAAGTCCCAACCATTTCCCAATGCCATATGGCCTCAGAGAAAAGAAAACCTCAAGGTGTTCCCTCTTACATCATGGTTCCTTCATTGGACACTGGGAGTGGAGTCTGAAAGAAGCAGAGACAGCCTAAACTCAGTTCTAGCTGTGCAGCCAATCGAAAAAGACTCTTTGTAAGCACGTGGTTAATGGACTGGAACCAGTGACAGAATACTCACAAATGCTCCATGGGCTCTCCAAGGTTTTGAATCATGTCATCATAACTCTCCCAGAAACTGAATTCCCATCTTCTCCCTGTGGGGAAGTTACATAGCCTGGCAAGCTGCTAGAGTCCGAGCAGGTGCCATATCTGGTGACAATTAGATTTCCTCACCTGAATATTATGCCTTCCCAATGTAAACTCCCCATGTTCCTTCTGGCCTTCATTTTATCAAGGTTGGATAGGCAGTTCAGAGCAGAGCTAGAATTTAAACTAGGGGGTTCTGCCTCCAGATTAGCTCTCTTTCTGCTGTCCTCTTGACCCTCGTGAATTGGACAAGCTCAGAGCTGTCAGATTTTACATGATTTGTCCCAAACCCCTTCCAGAAGAGCCAGGAAACAGCACACTTCTACCTACCTCAGCTCATTCTCTGTCTCTTTGTCTCTTTCTTTCTCTCTCTCTCTCTCTCTCTCTCTCTCTCTCTCTCTCTCTCTCTCTCTCTCTCTCTGTCTCTCTGTGTCTTTCTTTCTCTGTCTCTCTGTTTTTCTCTGTGTGTGTATGTGTGTGTGTGTGAGTGTCTGTCTCTGTCTGTCTGTCTCTCTCTCTCTCTGCATTAGATTTCTACCACTTGTCTCCTCCCCTGGAGATGCTAAATTGCCTTTATCAAAAAGGCTGAGGCTGCTGCTGCTGCTGCTGCTGGAGAGACTTGGACAGGAGAAAACAATCTGATCTCCAGGTGCCTAGCTCAACCTAGTCCATAAAGCCATGCTCCTAAGGTCTGGCACAGATTCCATTTTATGGCCTTGAGGAATTGATTCTTCACAGTTCTTTGAAAAGCTTGATTTCAACAGGGGTAACCTTTTGACTGTTCAGGCAAATGGTCTAGGTCCCTGCCTCAGGGAAGGATAGTATTTAATAAGAATGTCAACAACAACAGTGCAGATGGCATTTGATACCTCTTAAAAATCCACTTTACATCAATCAGGAAATGTTAATTAACCACCTACTATGTGTCAAGATTAGACTAGGTGCTGAGAATAGACATACAAAGAAGGTAACAATCTCTATGCTATTGGAACCTTAACAGTCCAGGTCAGTAGGATAAATATTCTTTTTCCCATTTTATAGATCCAAATATTTGGGTTAAGTGTCCTACCCTTTAAAGGTCAATCAGCAAATAACTGAGGATGCAAAACTAAGTTGTCCAACTCTACAAGGGCATGAATAGAAAAATTAAAAATCCAGAATTAGGGAAGTGATTTTTTTCATTGAAAATTCTGAGACTTCCTCAGAATCCATATTATCTAGTAGAGACAATTAGGTGGAGCGATGGTTAGAGCACTGGATCTTGAATTAGAGCACTGGATCTTGAATTGGGAAACCTGAGTTCAAATCTGTACTTGATACTTAATAGTTGAGTGACTCTGGACAAATCACTTAACCTCTCTGTCTGCCTTCATTTCCTAAACTGTAAAATAGGGGTCATAAAATCGCCTACCTCAAGGTTTGATATGAGGATTAAGTGACATTTATAAAGTACTTTGTACAGTGCTTAGTGCACAGTAGAGCACTTAATAAATCTTTCCTTTTTCTTCACTTCCCTCCTCTCCCCTTCCGTTCCCTTCATTTCCCCTCTCATCCTTTCTCCTCTTCCCTCTCTTCCCTCCCCTCTCCTGCCCTCCACTGCCCTCCCTTTCCCCCTTCCCTTCCCTTCTTTTCCCCTTTTCTCCTCCTCTTCTCTCCTTTTTTCTCCTTTCAACTTTTCTTCCCTCCCCTTCCCCTCCCCTCCTCTCTCCTTCTCTTTCCTCTTCCCTCCCTTTTCCCCTCTTTTCCTTTTTCTTCTTTCCCCTTCTCTCCCCTCCCTTTTCCCTCTTTCCCCCTCTCCTTCCTTTCTCTTCCCTCAAAGTAACCAAGGAAGCTGAAAAAAATCACAACGGGGTGGGAAAAAACACAGGATTTGGATTCAGAAAACCTTTATTTAAATATCAACTCTGCTACTAATTTCTTACCTAGTGACTATGAACAAATTACTTGGATGCTTTGATCCTCAGTTTCTCCATTTGTCACATAAAAGAGAATAGATGACCTCTAAGGTTCCTTCCAGTTCATAATTTATCATATATGATCCAGTGGAGGCTGGGCACCGACCAGCTTCAGGAACCAAGAAGAAGAAATGGGTAGTAGAAAGGAAAGGGGAAAAAGCTTCACAGTCACCTTCAAGACTTAGAAAAAAAAGAGAGGAGAAAATCAAAGACTAATCCTGAAAATTCTCCTTTAATCTTCCAGCTTCCAGACCTAGTTTCCCTTTCATCTAGGACTTCGAAGTTCTCTGGTTATTTTATAGTTAGCGAAACCACGAAGCTCAAGAAGGGAGGGGGGAGATTAAATTAATGAGCAGGTAAGCAGGTTTATTATTTCATCTGATCCTTCCTTCCTTCCTGCTAATTTTTCTGAGCCAATTTGGGAGGCAGAGCCTATCATGTTAACTCAGAGACAGACACTATTGTATCCATGTTCTTTCTGAAGCCATTTATCTTGAGGATATTAAAGATCCAATTTACATAGACACTATGTCACTGTAAGAAGTATGTGTATATGTGTGTGTATGTGTGTGTGTGTGTGTGTGTGTCTGCTTGTGTGCACTCACATGCTCATTGCAGAGTTCGGTTTAAATGGGACTGTAGTTCAGAAGCCTTGAGAGAATCTCTTATGCTTCCTTCTGTAACAATTTATTAAATACCTGTGATGTGCTAGTCATTATGCTAAATTCTAGGGATACAAAGAAAGGCAAAAACACTCTGCTTTTGTGGAGTTTAGTCCACTGATCAGGGCAACATGTAACTATGTACATACACAGAGTAAATTGGGCATAATCAACAGAGGGAAGTGGTTCCTTCTTGAAGGGACCAAAATGATACCATTATATTAGAGTCGAGTTACAATGTGTCTGACTGTGGCTGCTCAGAGAAAGATGAGTTCAGAATGCTCTCCCACAGGTTGGGCACAAAAAGTCCCTGTGAACACTTGGGGTGGATGTGGTGTGTGCATCTTCAGGTCCTTTTACTTCATTTCTGCTTTGCTCATAGAGCACAATGCGTTCTCTGGTGAGGGCCAGCCATGTTGGATTGCCCTCTGCCAGTGTCTCCCATGTCACCCAATCAATTTCAAAGTTTTTCAGAAAAACCTTGAGACTCCTTATATCACTTCTTCTGACTGCCATGGGAACTCCTGTCTCTTGTGAGTTCTCTATGTAACAGTCTTTTTAGCAAGCATTCATTTGGCATTTGAACAACATGGCTAGGCCATCAGAGTTTTGCTCTCTGCTACAGAGTTGGAATGCTTGGCAATTTAGTTTGAGAAAGGACCTCGGTGTCTGGTACCTTATCCAGTCAGGTGATCTTCAGAATCTTTCTAAGAAAATTAAAATGGAAGTGGTTCAATTTCCTGGCATAGTGATGGTATACCAGTGGTCCTCAAACTTTTTAAATAGGGGCCAGTTCACTGTCCCTCAGACTGTGGGAGGGCCGGACTATAGTGAAAACAAAAACTCACACTCTGCCACCCCTCAGCCCATTTGCCAAAACCTGCCCCCCCTCCCCCCATAAACATCCTCAGCCGGCAGGCGGTAGTTTAAGAACCCCTGTGGTATACTATCCAATTTTCACAGGCATACAACAATGGATAATTTTGTTTATATAAAATTAAAAAGTTTTTGTACAAACAAACCAATGTAGTCAAGACTAGATCTTTGATTCAGCAGTGTCTCTCCTGTGCCTGTATCCCAAGAGATCATAAAAAAATGGGAAAGGATCCACATGTGCAAAAATTTTTGTAGAGTCCTGTTTTGAAGTGGCAAGTAACTGGGTATTGAGTGGATGTCCATTAGTTGGGGAATGGCTGAATAAGTTATGAATATGAATGTAACGGAATATTATTGTTCTGTAAGAAATGATGAGAAGGCTGATTTCAGAAAAGCCTGGAAAGACCTATATGAACTGATGCTGAGTGAACTGAATAGAATCAAAAGATTTGGATTTGGCTACAAGATTATATTATAATCAAATGGGATGGATTTTGTTCTTTTCAATAATAATAATTCAAGTCAATTCCAAAAGACTTGTGATGGAAAGAGCCATCCACATCTAGAGAGAGAATTATGGAGACTGAATATGAATAAAAACATAGTATTTTCATAGTATTTTCACCTTTTGCTGTTGTTCTTTGTTTCCTTTGTTTTTTTTTATGTTTTTTTCCCACTTTTG
Organism: Sminthopsis crassicaudata; assembly: GCF_048593235.1. Taxonomy (NCBI): domain Eukaryota; kingdom Metazoa; phylum Chordata; class Mammalia; order Dasyuromorphia; family Dasyuridae; genus Sminthopsis; species Sminthopsis crassicaudata. Next base: position 518,998,950 of record NC_133619.1, read on the forward strand.
ATTTGATTTTTCTTGTGCAGTATGATGAATATGGAAATATGTTAAGAAGAATTATACATGTGTAAATTATATTGGATTGTTTGCTGTTTGAGGGTGGGAGAGGGAGGGAGAAAGATTTGGAACACAAGGTTTCACAAAAGTGAATGTTGAAAACTATCTTTGCAGGTTTTTGGAAAAATGAAAATAAAAAGCTATTATATATATAAAAGAACACAGTCTTGTTTCATTCCATTGGTAACTAAGAAAGTATGAGAGTGTTATCCATTATCTAGAACCCAGGCAATCATGCTTTCATGAAACTGATGTGTAATACTGTTGAACTTTAATAGGCAACTAAATTTTGACACAATTTTCCATTAGCCCTTGTGACTTGCTCAACACTTGGTGTACGGACCTCCTGGTATTTTTCCTGGAGTTGCCAGGAAGCAAACAAACACCATTTTACTTGGGACTTGAACAATGCCAGAAAAGTTAGGAGATAGTGATGAGGAAGGAGAGCTTTGCAGATATGGGGACAGCTAGTGAAAATGTTCATTATTGAAAGATTGAGTATCTTGTGTGAAGACCAGAAAAAAGGCCAGAGTCACTGTATCACAGCACATATGAGACTGACTAAAGTATAAGGAGACTATAAAAATAGGAGGAAAGCAGATAATGAAGGGCTTTTTGCATCCCCAGAGCTTTACACAGCGCTGACACATAGTAGGTGCTTAATAAATGATTGATAGATTGAATAGCATACTATTTTATTTTTGATTCTAGAGGAGTTTCTATTTAAGTCACATAACCCTCATAGGGTTTCTTCATTCATAAAATGGGAGTCTTAGTCTTGATGACTTCCTTTTTTATGTTCTAAATCTATTATACCCCACAATCTAGTTGGAAAGAGCAAAGAAAGCTGCCTATCCATCTCCACTAATCTTTCCATTCTAACTCCTCATACATGGTATAGAGGGAAAGTTCTGTACTTCAAATCAAAGAGATATGAATTGTTGAAGTTGAAAACCCCAAAATCTCAGAATTGGTAAGACTTGGAGGTCATTTAGTCCAAGTCCTTCCACAAAACATATCCTTACTAAAAATTCCTTGATGAATGATCAACTACTAAAGAATGTAGGCTTGTAGTGAGACTCCACTAAAGTATATCCTTTTCCTTCTTCTTCTATACATTCTCAGTAGGAAATCAGTCTAGAGAATGATACTGGTCTTTTTATCTCACTTTGCTCTTCTCTCCTGTGGCCCTCAACCCATCAATCAATCCATCAACAAACATAAATCAAATGCCTGCTATATCCAAGGTATTGTGCTGGGTGCTGGAAAGTCATTCAACAAACATCTTTGGTCCTCTGACTACTTAAGCCTTTTTTCCTCCCTTTATAAGTCTGGAAAGTTCTGTCATACAGGGTCAAGATGGGGACCCAAATCTAGACTCCCAACCAATTTCTTTCTTTATGCTTTCTTTAGGACTGGCTGCTTTAATCGGGTCGAAGCATGATATTTTATCATTCAAGTCTGTCAAAAATCTGTTTCTTTTTTTTTTCTTCCTTTTTTCCCCCTTGCAATCAAAACTTTGTTCCCATCTTCTCCCAAACTTAAAATGCCGTCCTTGAACTGAGAGGGGCCTTCACACATTAAACACATTGGCAACATGAAAGCCTTGCTTGTGTTGGCGAAGCAGATCCCAGGGGAGCTCCAGCAAGAGATGTCTTTGCTGTAACACAAAGGGAAGCTTCGTTTCTTGATGGAGTTGATCTGAGGCGTAGGGTGAGGGAGTGGGGGAGGAAGAGAGGACAGGTTGCACAGAGAAGGAAACCACTCCCAAACAGAAGGCTTTGCTTCTTGTTTCCAGAGAGGGGAAGCTTATGAGGGATGGCTCTTTCTTTGTCACCAGCTGCCTCCTCTTGAGAGCAAGGCAAAGGATACTGCAAGGCAGTTCTGACCCAGGTTGGGGCACTGTGGAATCATATGTGCTTCATCTACTTTTTTTTTGGTCTCCAGAATTATACTCTAAGGTAGTTTACCTGATGGTTTAAATCAAGATACGATCTCATTCAGAAGTTATTTCTGGGACATTTTTCTTGGAGCTGGATCGGAGAACCATATTTTCAATTTCCTGACCAGCAGCTTGCTGCTGAGGGCCAATCTGACATGAAATGAATTCTAGACAGATTCTTCTGCCCTTTTTATGTTGTATAATGGGAAGAGCATTGGTTTTGGAGTCTGAGGGTCTGGGTTAAACCTTGTCTCTACCATTTACAAGTCATCTCATCCTTTCATCTTGATTTCTTCTCTAATAACATGTGTGTGTAAATGTCTATGTAATACATACATATATACATATACATAGGTATATATGAATATAAAATAACATATACATATCCATCTATATCATCTATCTATCCATATCTTGGTTTCTTTCTTTATAAAATGAGATATTTGGTCTTCTTAACCTCTATAATCTCTTTTAACTCCAAATGTATGATCCAACATCTAAAAGTCTCAGTAGATAGAATGCTTGCCCTAGAGTCAGAAAGAATCCTCTCCTTAAGTTCAAATCCAGCCTCAGACACTTATTAGATGTGTGATCCTGAGCAAGTCAAGACCTTATTTTACCTCAGTTTCCTCATCTGTAAAATGAATTGGAGAAATGACAAACCACTGTAGTATCTCTGTCAAGAAAACTTCAAATGGGATCATGAAGACTCAGACATGACTGAAATGACTAAGCAAGCCCTGCTTCCTCATTTCATGGAGCAGCTGGTAGATAGAGTGCTGGAGTTGGAGCCAGATATTTACTAGCTATACAATCCTGGATTTAACTTTACCTTAGTGTTCTCATCTGTAAAATGAGCTGCAGTAGGAAATGGCAAGCCACTCTAGCATCTTTGCCAAGAAAACCTCAAATGAGGTCACAAAAAGTCAGATAAGACCAAAAAAAATGATTGAATAATTCACCTTGTGAAGGTCAGCTTTGTGGAAAGGGCACTGCCAATCCACCCCCACCCAAGAGTTGGTGCAATAAAAGCATCAGGTTTTGAATCAGGGCCCTTGGTTGAAGTCTTAGCTCTGTAGCTTACTGTTTAGTCATGAGTAAATCATTTGACCTTCCTGGGCCTCTGCTTCCCTATCTATAAAATGGTAATAATGATATTTATACTATTTATGTCATAATATTTTAATAAGCAATATGCTTTGTGAATCTTGACACATTATGCATGAGAAGATTATTATAAGAAAGCACAGTGTATGCTACTGAGGAAGACCTCAGTATAAAGTCTGTGTTCTAGCATGTCTTACTTTGAATAACTGTGGACAAATGATTTAACCTCTCTAAAATTCTATATCTAGTACTTATATAGCACATTAAGGTTCACAAAGCACTTTACAAACATTGTCTCATTTTATCCTCATAACAACCTTGAGAAATAGGTGCTGTTATTATCCCCATTTTATGGATGAAGATATAGATGTAGGCAGAGGATCCAAAGACACATAGCTTTAAGTTCCTGAGCCTGGATTTGAACCTGTGCCTTCCTGACTCCAACTTCAGTGATCTATCACCTGATCCACATAGCTGGTCTTATGTAATATGTATATATGTAGGATAAGCTAAGCTGCCTGATAATAATACTTATGCTACCTATTTCACAAAGCTGTTATGAGAAAAGTGCTTTGTAAACCATTAGAGCATTACACACATGAGCTATTGCAGTATATACATAAAGCAGGGGGTTTTAACCTTTTTAATGTCATGGACCCCTTTAGTGGTTTGATGCTGCCATTGCACTCCTTTTCAGAGTCACATTTTTAAATGGTTAAAATGAAATACAACGTGAGATTACAAAGGAAATCAATTATATTGAAAAACAGATGTAGTTTTTTTCTGGTCCAAAATTCATGGACTCTAATCCACAGCCCCTTTGGAGATGTGTAGACTCCAAGTGCAGACCTCTGAACCACGAAAACAGAAGAACAGGAGGGACTGAGAAAGCTTTCTAGATCTCTGGTTTTGCCTGCTCACCTTGGGCCTCCCATCCTCCCGGGCCCCAGAGCAAATAGAGAAAGCATGTGCTTCAGGCCATATGGTCCATTTTCTCATTAAAATAGCTTTAATGACTGAAAACTGAGAAAGAAAAATAATCTAGAGAAATGAGCTTTGGTCTGCTATGGCCCCTCCCTAGTAGGGCTTTGTATTGAAGTTCCTCTCCTGCCTAGAGGCAGTGAGAAGCTTCTGCTTCCCAGACTTACCTCCCACCCCTCACCCAGGACGCTTCTCAGCTCCCTCCAAAGGCCGAAGTCTGCCAGCTCCTCTGCTCCATCTAGAAATCCTCTTCTGCTCCCCAAAGTTCACTCCCTGGGAGGGAGGTCACTCAGAATCTTGAGCCTGGGGAACAGTGTTCCTGGGGACCCAGCCACAGTGACCTACCCCAATTTCATTTTGAAATTTCCCTTCAGACCCAGCATGGTCTCTCTTTGGAGAACATCAGCTCCTTTCTCTCTGATGACCTCTTGTTCTGAAGCTGTTTATCTGCTTTTCACCTCCTTGCAGGGATTCCTTCCCTCTGCCCAATTAGTGCCTTCCAGATAGTTCTCTCAGTCTAAGTGATCACTCCCCCCTAACCTTTCACCTCCAGATTTTGTTTTCAAGCCCTTATAGGGAGATATCTGACAAGTTCTTTTCCATTTCATCTTCCCCCTGCCTGACGCTCAAAAGCCCTGTTGCCAGTTTAAAAAGCAATTTAATTGAGGGCATTTTTTCCAGCTTATGTTTTTTTTTTAAAGAAAACAAAAAGAGAAATGAGGAATTCTGACTCATAGTTCCTAGTAATTTCTCTTCTCAAGGTAGCTCTTTAGCACTTGAGGGGAAAGAAGAAAGGACATCATCTCTTTTTTTTTCCTGAGCCAAGTCAGAAGTCTTGACCTTGACTTTGTATCCTCCTTGCATCCAATCCTGAACCCTTCGGTCCATTCCCCTTTTTCTTTGCTCTGGGATTCTATCTTCTAGCTCTCTTTGCCTTTCTCCTTGGAAGATCAGACCAAAAGGTCAGGGTCTTCCATTTCACCCAAGGCCATCTCCAGTCATCCTGATCTATATCTTGCCACTGGACCCAGATGGCTCTGGAGGGGAAATGAGGCAGATGACCTTGCACTTGCTCCAATGCACATGCAGGTCATGGCTTCACTTCCCTAAGGTCAAGGTTCTCTTTAGGACAAAAGGAACAAAAAGGGTTGTGACCAATACTTGGCAGCCCATTGTTAAAAGAAAAGCTTCCTAAAGCCAAACCCAAGCAACAAACTCCCTTTTCCTAACCATTCAGAACTGACAGATGTAAAGTGTTCCTGTGGATTGTGTGCCTTGGCTTTGCGTCCAGGCTCCACTTCTCTCCTGAATGCACACTCCCTCACTAAAATTCATTGGCCGGACTTTGGTGTTTCTAAATCTGTACTCACTCTTTCTGGTTTGGTGAAACCGTCCAGAGCATTAAGTTTGATACTGATTGGGTGCTAAAGCTTCAATTTCTTCTGTTCCTACATCTCCCTTTCTACTTTCTTTCTCTGAACTATCTTCCTTTTGGGAAGCACAGTGAAATGGAGAGAAGGCGAGAATGAAGGGCACACAAGCCTAGAGTTCAAACCCTACCTCTGTTACCTGCCATTTGTTTAATAATGGGCAAGTCGTTTCACCTCCAAACCAAACTTCTTTCTGATGCATTAGTTATCTTTCTACCATCTTCTGTCCTCATCCTCCATGATTTCTTTGCAGTAGGTAACACAATCATGACCACCTTCTCTTACTGGATACACTTTCCTCCCTGGATTTTCCTCTCTCTTGGTTTCCTTCTTATCTTTCTGATATTTCTCAATTTCTTTTGCTGCATCTTCATCCATGTAACATCCACAAAGTGTGGGCGTCTCCCAGGGTTTTGTGCTGGGCCCCCCCTTTTTTCTTTTAACCTTTCTCACTTGGTGATCTCATTGGCTCCCATGTATTCAATTATCATTACTGTGCAGATAATTTTAAATCTATTTTATTCAGCCTTTGAATCTCACACCATAAACAACCTGTTGAATATTGTCAACCTGATGTCCCATAGGCATCTGAAAGTCAATGTGTCCGAAATACAGCTCATTATTTTTTCCTCAAAACCATTTCCTCTTCTGAACTTCCCTATTATTATTAACAGGACTTTTATCCTTTCAATTGCTCAAGTACATATTCTCCATTTCCTGTTCACCTCATCCCTCTCACTTGCCCAATTTCTCCAAACAACTGCCAGATCTTGTCAATTCTCTCTTTATACTCCCCTCCTCTCCATTTACATAGTCACCAATCTAATTTAGGATCTCATCAACTCTCAGTTGGACTGTTGCAAAAATCTTGTAATTTTGGTCCCTGTCTCATCTTACCCTACCCCAATTTATCTTTCCTACAGCTGTCAAAGTAATTTTCCTAAAATGTAACATGATCATGTCAAGTTCCTATTCAACAAGGTCTTATGTCTCGCTATTAAAACTCCTTCTTCATGCTATTCTAGTCTTCCAAAATTCTACTCTTCTTTGTACACTCTACTGTTTAGCCATATTGACCTAATATCTATTCATCACATTCAAAAATATATTTGTTATCTTTGTGCCTTTGCATTGATTGCTTCTCATGCTAGGAATCCCTGGTTTCCTTTAAGACTTAGCTAAAGAGCTGCCACTTCTAGATTTTTCCTGATTCATTCTATCCCCAACTCCAGTTGCTTGTGCCATTCCCTCTTAGGTTATCTTCTATCTGCTTTGTATTTGTATCATGTAATAATTCATACAGATTGTGTCCCTTACTGGACACAACCTTCTTCAGGGAAGAGAACAGTCTTTTTTTCTTTTTATCCCCAATACTTAATATTGTATGCCTGGAATATAGTAATAAATCTTTATTGATGAATAAATCTATGATGTATGGACTATATCAATATTCACTCTTTCTAGTAAGCAGCCCAACTTACCTGATTCTCTCTATTGTCCTGTTCCATTATATTCCCTACCCTTCAACCTATATTGTTTTGGCTATTCATTTATACAAGACTTCTAACAGCCAGCTATCATGGATCCTGCCCTTCAAACCTTACCTTTTGGTGATTTCCATGGACCATAATCTTAAATCCTGTTGACCAACACTTCCCATTAACTATTGTATATAAAAGTCACACCATTCCCAAGCTACAGAGTTGGCCAACTTAGCTTAGAGTGAGCACTAGACTTTCTAGTCTAGTTTCTATTTCTATTTCTAAGAAATAGTTTTATGTTATAGAAATATGGGTATACTAGAATGTTATAGAATATAGATTTATATATAATGTACACACAGATATACATATAAACATACTTTATACTACATATGCATATATTACATGTACATATATGCATATACATATTATATGTTTATATATAGATACTGGTCATCTGGAGAAACATGACAGTGAATGTCTGATGAAAGGCATAGAGGTGTGTCCTAAGAAAAATTATAGTCATTTATCTCAACCAACTTAACCAACTCCAGAGTCTTCATCCTCACAGGCTAAACAAACCTTCTAGGGTAGTGGTATAAAGTTTAAATAGAATGATCCACTAAACCACACATAAGGATAACATCGTTGATGTTTCATTGTATTTCTATTTATTTTGCTAAACTACTTGGGCCATATTGAGGAATATTGCATATGGTCTGCAGCTATGTTTGATGCTTTTGGAATAGGGCTTCCATTTTTGGGATAGCTGTACTATGTCTCCCTGTGGATTCCTTGTCTTCTCTGGAACTTAGAACAGAGACTGGCACATACTAAGTGCCTAATAATGCTTCTTGCCTGCTTTGCCTTTAGCCATTGGTCACATGGCATGAATGCAAGACTCTTCACATACTTTTTGTCATTCTGGATATTCCTTAGCTTATCCATTATTCTTTATAAAATATTGCATTCAAAACTGAACTCAGTGTACTAGAAGGTAAGGGCTAGAGGGCAAGGCCTTCATGTTTGGTTGTTAAAACACTCGTGAGTATTAACTTCACAGCAAGGCAAGGGAATATGGTAGGAGAGGAAAGCAAGTAAAATGTCAAATAAGTAGGGTGTGCTGCTTAATACACTGGATGAATGTTGGTGTGGAAATAATAGATTTATCGATCAAAACCATAATGTAATACAACACACAAATGGACCACTGAATTACCCCAGTGGGTTAGTTTGGCATATCTCATTCCCAGGGAGCAAAAATTCCTTGTAAGTTACTTCAACTTTACTTGAAGTTTTCATTTTGTCTTTCTAACTCAATGTCTTACATGTATTGTTGTTGTTATTATATCATAGATTTAGTAGGGAAACTTAGAAGTTACTGAGTCTAATCCCCTTCATTTTATATATGAAAAAACTAAGGCCAGAGTTTTGTTCAGGGTCACACAGCTAATAAAAATCTAAACAGGATTTGAATCCAGGATTCTCTGACTTCATATTCAGTGCTCTATCCATTATCTTCTTTTTTTTTTTTCAATAATAAATATAGAATAATAGATACTTGTACTGGATTGAAGGTCAGAAGACTTCAGCTATCAAAATATCTGTTGGATCTCTCTCTGTCTCTTTCCCTTCCTCCCTCCCATCTTCCCTTCTTCCCTTTTCCTCTTTTCCTCCCTTTCCTCTCCTCTCCTTTTCCCTCTCCCTCTCCCTCTCCCTTCCCCCCCTCCTCTCTCTCTCTCTCTCTCTCTCTCTCTCTCTCTCTCTCTCTCTCTCTCTCTCTCTCTCTCTCTCTCTCTCTCTCTCTCTCTCCTTTTCCTTCTTTCTCTACCTTTCTCTCTCCCTCTCCCTCTCATTCACTTACTCTCTATGATTAATCAGAACAGATGAAAAACATTTGATTTGCCTTGCTGATAATTTCATCTTTATGAAAGTAGAAAAAGCAGTGAGAGTGACCACATTCCTGAGTCTGATTCTGACCTATAAGGATTTGGGAAAGTAGTAGGCACACAAACATAGTGATCGATAAGTTGGGGAAAATTGTAAATGGTCAGATGGTACTCCTGAATTTGAAGAAAGTGGACATTAGAGTTTAGAGTTAGGATAGGTAGGATCCTAATTTCTGAAGGCTTCAGAGAGGAGCCTGCCCAAGAAGAATGGAGGCTATCAATAACAAAATTCTGGTAATGAAATCACAATTGATTCCAACAAGATAGCTGAACTGGATGCTCACGCAGAACTCAAGTTGTTACAGGGCAGGGATGGAAGTGAGGGCAGGCAAGTGAGGACAAATACAAAAGAGCAGCAAGATCCTGCAAGAATAGTGTCAGGAAGACTAAAGCTTGGTATGAGCTGAGCCTCCTGATAAATGCTACAGAGAATACAAAGAGGTTTTTTTTTTTCAAATCCATGTTAGGGGGAAGTGAAGATCAAGGAAGGGATAGGACCCCTGCTTGGTGTGGATGGGAAGGTGATAATGGACAATAGAAAGAAGGCGTAACTAATCAACTCCTGGATTTCTTTTCTGGGGAGAATAATATCCAGACCAGGAAGAATAGATCCAAAAATGGCTAACAGAAAATTGAAACCCAAGATAAGTCAGAAGAAGATAAAAAATAAAAGAAGAAAAAAGAAGAAGTAAAAGCTGCCCTGGATAAGTTAAATTCACCTGGCCTGAATGCACCACATCCCAAGAAACTGAAAGAATTCAGGTGAAATATTATAGCTGCCAGTTATCATCGAGTTGTGGCAAATGGAGCCATGGGATAGGAGGTGAACAAATGAATGTTGATTCTAATTTGAAACCAGCAAAAAAAGGGTGGAAAAATCAAACTATAGCCTGATGATGTTTGGGTAAAATGATAGAATAAAATGAAGTTAAAGGAACAGTTTGTGAACATGTAACAAAAGTGTGTGTATGTGTATGTGTGTGTGTGTGTGTGTGTGTGTGTGTGTGTGTTTGGTAGTAGTGATGGTGTGAATTTTGGGGATCCAGTATGGATTCCTTGAGAAAGAAACATTCCAGGCTAATCTAGTTTCCTTTTTTGACAGGAATACTAGATCACTACTAAGGCTGTAGGTCAAGGGAACATCATGGATGTAGTATAGGGCTGGGTTTCAGCAAGTCATATAGCAAAAAGTCTCATTATCAACTCATTAAGATGAGGGAAGAGATATGGACTTCATGACATCCTGTGATTTGGGCTTGATGACCAGACAGACTCAATGAGTGCCAATCAATACCCATCTCAGCCTGGAAAGAGGTCTCTAATGAAATGTCCCGGGTCTTTCTTTTTTAAAAATAACTTTAATTGATCATATAAGCTAAAACATAGATGGTGTATTTATCATATATGATCCCAACATCGTAGTAATAGCTAATATGTTAAATGACAGAATCTAGATCCCTCAAAGATCCTGATAAGCCCGAATGGGGGACTAAAATAAAATAAAACTGGTAAGAATCAATGTAATGCCTTACACTTTGGTTTTTTTAAAAATCAACTGTATAAATATAGGTTGGTGGCAAGAAAGCAATTACTATAAAACAAACAAACACTGGAGGACTGCAAGCTTCATATGAGTTAGCTGTGTGAAATGGAAGCCAAAGAAGCTAATAACAACCGAACTTGTTCCAAGAGAAATACAATTTCCTGGACAAGAGAGATGGTGGTCTTTCTGTAGTCTGCCCTGGTCAATTCCAAATCTGGAGTATGAACATTGATAAGCTAGAACACATTCATAAAAAGTTGAACAAGAAGGTGAATGACTTTGAGATCGTGCCATATGAGCATCAGTTGAAGAAGTAGATACATTTAGCGTGGATAAGAGAAAACATTTATATTTGATAATATATTATTTATTTTATTCAGTATATGACTATAAAGTACACACTCTGGTTTCCCAATTTTCATACATTTACAGAGATGAAATTTGTTCCCAGAGTAAGCTTTCTGAGGGTTATAAAATTAGCTTTAGAGAGGCTGGTGGAAAGGGAGTAATAATGCTATATAGTCCATAGACCCCCAGCTCCTACTATGATTATCAGCTGATATCCACTAATGATTTGATTTATGAAAAAGGGTATTTACTAAGGTATGGAGAGCTAGACGGCACAGAATATAGAGTTGGTCCTGGACTCAGGAAAACTCTCCCATACTCTCCCATAATTTTATACAAAGCTCAAGGGAAAGTGGACTTAAGCTTAGAAAGCCCAAGTACAGGGGGGATAATTCACAGCTCCTGAAAGTCCTTTAGCTAGAATCCTTAAGCGGTTCCTTTAGGTGTGGTATAGCTTTTTTGTTATGCTTTTTGAAGAGCTTTGAATTTATTTTCCTCAACTGTCCAGTTTGTCCTTGGATCTCTGTACTGGCACTGTTGCTAGTCATTGATGTTCTGAGGATGGCATTAGGATACTGATGGCATAATAAGAAATTCAAAATCTTCCTGACATGTCAAGGCTAAACTGCTTCCCTCTCTTTGAAAGAGCCTCCTCAGAGGCAACTTCCTTCTCTTCATTCTAAACATTCAAATAACGTAGCTTCTCAAATAGTTCCTAGTTTTTTTAATAGGCCCTAGAGGTGATAATCAAATCCCTCATCCAATCAGAGCAGATTTCCTTTCATGCCTAGGGAGGTATCCAGGCTTTGCTCCTAATTAGTGAACAGTTGAGATATGTACCTTGGTTTAGTACCTTGGTACTTATTTAATTTTATTAACACATTTTAAATTGAGTGGGATAATATGATTAATTTACTCAAATGGCTCTTAAACATATATATATATATATATATATATATATATATATATATATATATATATGTATACATATATATACACACATATATACACAAATGCATGGCAGCTAGATGACACAGTGTATAGAGTACAAGGACCTTAATTCAAATCCAGTTTCAAACATTTTGCAGCTCTGTGACTCTAGGAAAATTACTCAACCTGTTTGCCTCAGTTTCCTTATCTTTCAAATGATCTGGGAAAGGGAATGGCAAACCATTCCAATATCTTTGCTAAGAAAAATGGGATCCTGAGGAGTCAGACAGGATTGAAATGCCTCAACAATAAGAATATACATACATATTCTTGTCTCCCTTTTATAAGATTTTGTGAGTAGAAAGTGTTTCATTTATTGTATTTGCCCAGTACCTAATAATGCATAGTAGGCATTTAATAAATGAATATTAAACTTGTGAAGTTCGGATGCATTTGAACTTCAAATACTTCACAAATTTTGCAAGCAAGATGTAAATTTATATCAGTCACGTTTCCATCCATCTCTACAATCTTGTGATCTAAGATTTGGATGATTAGCATAAACAACTTCGACACATTCTATTTTAAGGCAATAGTCAGGAGACTGGGTCAGTGAATGGCGTACATGAGGAGGAGTAACATGTAAGTAGGAAAGTTGAGCCCGAATGTCAGGTGTCCAGTTTTCTCAGTGCCCATGAAAATCATACCTTACTGACTGTTCTCCTGACCTATTTGTCCAGACCCTTGTGATACTAGGAAGGCTGGAGAAAAATAAGATAAATAGACATATAGATGGATGGAAATTTAGGGGTCTTCTAAAACAGGGGCCTCATTTTGCTTATTTATGTACTGCATATTTAGGGAGGGTAAGTTATTTGTCCCGTGGTAATTAATAAAGCCTGATTTAGATCCTCATTCTCTAATCCCAAATCCAGTATTTTTTCTTGTATTATTTTCCAATGTTATATCATTATCTCCAACCCTCATTTTTCACCCCCAAAATGTAAAGTAGAAGAAAAATAAAATATATATGACTCAGAACATAGAATCCATTATATGTGCCCATAAGAAGTGGCTGAAATGAATTAGGATGGCTGGAACCCTTACCATAAGGTATTGTACCATATACTATGGTATATATTTTAAAATATTGGTTGGTCAATCACTGTAATCCCAGTTTGGGAGTTCTGAGCTATGTTAGTGTCATCACTAAATTTGGCATAAAATTAATTATAATAATAATTAATGTTGGAAGTGGAGGTGGGAAAGGTGGACATTAAATTGACTAAGCACAGATGAACCAGTGGAAAGGGAGCAAGTCAAAACTCTGGTGCCCATCAGAGTGAGACTGAGTCTGTACTTTGAGCTTGGACAAAGTAAAGAGATTTGGTTTAAAAAAAAGTTTGTTCAAGGTAAGCCACATAGATTTAATCTGGAAAGCTGTTAAGGAGGTGAGTCTCTACTTGAGGAAAATAGTTTAATGAATTGGAGGTGGGGAGGTACTCATCCCCAAAAGTAAAGGAATTGGGAAGGCTGGAGGAGACCACTTTATGGGATGAGTCCAAATTAGATCCTACACCCATCCTGGAAACATATCATTTCTATGGGATCTATGTTCATGAAGCTCTTTCCTTACAACAACCCCATGATGGAAGTAGGTTGAAGATTATTATCCTCTTTTTGAAAATGAGGACATGGTGGTTAAAAGAAGAAGAGGGATTTGTTTAGGGTCCACTAGGAACATGTCAACAACTAGGAAATGTCAAAGCTAAGATTCAAAACTAGGCAGTTGGACTTCAAAAGCTTTTTCTACTATACTTTCCAAATAATTCCTAAAGTCTTTCTTGTTCTAACATTTTATATCCTATGCCATCTTAAGTTTATGGTTCTAGAATCATTCTTTCCTTCTTATATACCCCAGAAAATTCCACTCAGGATCTCTCTCTTCCATTCCATCCCATTCAAGTCTGGGATAACCCTCAGAGTTCCCCCAATGGAATCAGTGGCCAAGTAGGTTTTGATGGAAGCCATCTTACTTCTACTACCATTTTTCCTGCCTTCCATGGTTTCTCTTAAGAAAGAAAAACCCCAAGCAGTTAAGGGAACAGCATGAACAGCCCAATTTCATACTCTGTTAAGAGGTTTTGATCTACTCTGTATCTCTGTACTGGAGAATCCACATATGGGTTGAGAAGCATGAAGAATGTTTTAATTAGAAACAGCCCCTTCAATCCTCTCCTTGTACAGACATAAAAAATGAAACTTGTGGAGCTTAAATGACTGACTTGTACAAGTTCACCCAGATTGTAACCATCAAAGCCAAGATTTGAACTCAGGTCCCCTGATTAGTGTCAATCTGGTGGGCTGAGAACTGGGGCATTCTCAAAGTTCCTCTATGCAGTTCAAATTTAACAATACCATGTTTTCCACAATGCCACGCAACCTTCCAAACAATATCAGACTCCTCCATAGAATTTCACTGAATAAGTAAATAAGGTCTTAAGCTTACAGGATTTAGAGTTGGAAGAAACCTTAGGACATAGAGTGTAATTATATCTAAATATGAATCTCATTGGTAACAGACATCACAAGTTGTCACACAGCCTAGCTAGAACATACCTGGTAAAAAGGAGTCCAATCCTTCCTGAGAGAGTTCATTCTGCTTTTGGAAAATTCTCATTATTTGGAAAGTTTTCCTATTATTATGTAGTAAGAATCAGTGACTATGAAGAACTGAAACACACAAAGGAAGATATATTTGAACTGATGCGAATCAAGTAAATAGAAGGAGGAAAACGATGTCTATGATAATAACAATGTAGAAGGGAAGATCATAAAACCAAAACATAAACTTCTATTTAATTTTAATGACCAAGTTTGGCTCCAGAGAAAAGTTGAGAAAATGCATTCATCTTACTTTTTTGCAGAAGTGATGGGCTCTCTGTGTGGAATACCACATATACTATTAGACTTGGTGAATGTGTTAATCATTTGGTTTAGCTGAATTGATTTTTTTCTTTCTTTTTTCTTCTTTGTTAGAAAGGATGGTTCTCTGGGGAGGGGAAGGGAGGGAATAAGAGGGGGATATATTTGGAAATGAAAATGATGTCAAAACAAAATATATCAATAAAAGCAAATCTAAAAAAGAAGAAAGTTTTTCCTTACCTCAGGCCCACACTTGCCTCTTTGAAACTTCTATCCATCACTCTTGATTCATTTCTCTAGGGCCAAACAGAACAAAATGATTCCTTTTCCCACATTACTACCTTTCAAATACTTAAAGACAGCTGTCACTTCCCCCTCCTCCTTTTGTTTTCCAGGCTAAACATCCCCATTACTTCAATTGAACCTCATTTTGCATGGGTTTGGAGCCCTTCACCATTCTATTTGTCCTCCCATGGGTACCTACCAACTTCCTAGTGTCCTCCCCATAATATGTGACTTAGAAGTATTGATCCACAGCATACCTTGAATATGGAGATTCAATCTGCCACTGTCAGCTCTGCTGTGTGAATGAAATACTACCTGTATGTTTGATAAACATCAAATATTCTTTTGTATGAGTCATTACTAAAATTATTTATCAGGACAGGATCAAGTTCAGATCTCAGGGACACTCGTTAAAGACTTCCTTCTAAGCCGACATCAACCCAATGACAACTATCTTTTGCGAGCAGGTTATTCTAAGAGTAGTCCTTAATAGTTCACACTAATGGTGTTCTTCTGACTCCATGCTTTGTCGTCATGATGTTTTCTAAAATTAGACTATCCTCCTCCTCTTTCACAGTTAATTTCTGTTCATTTTTGTTTTAGAGGCAATCAGGATTAAGTGATTTATTTAGGGTATCATATCCAGCAAAAGTCTGAGGCCATATTTGAACTCAGATCTTCCTCAATGCAGAACTACTACTCTGTCTATTATGATATCTGGCTGTTCACCCTTCCCCAAACCCCCATCAACCTTATTTTCTCTATCTAAAGTAAATTATTATATATAATTATCCATTCCACATCACAGGGATTAAGAGTATGGCAACCAATACTAAAGAAGGGAAAGGGACCTGTATGTGCCAAAATGTTTTTGGCAGCCCTTTTCATAGTGGCTAGAAACTGGAAAATGAACAGATATCCATCAATTGGAGAATGGTTGGGTAAATTATGGTATATAAATGTTATGGAATATTATTGTTCTGTAAGAAATGACCAACAGGAGGAATACAGAGAGGCTTGGAGAGACTTACATCAACTGATGCTGAGTGAAACGAGCAGAACTAGGGATCATTATACACTTCAACAATGATACTATGTGAGGATGTATTCTGATGGAAGTGGATATCTTCAACATAGAGAAGAGCTAATCCAATTCCAATTGATCAATGATGGACAGAATCAGCTACATCCAGAAAAGGAACACTGGGAAATTAGTGTAAACTGTGAGCATTGTTTTTGTTTTGTTTTGTTTTGTTTCTCTTCCCAGATTATTTTTACTTTGTGAATACAATCCTTCCTTTGCAACAACAACAACAACAACAAAATTCAGTTCTGCACATATATATTGTACCTAGGATATACTATAAGATATTTAATATGTATGGGAATGCCCGCCATCCAGGGGAGGGGGTGGAGGGAAGGAGGGGAAAAACTCAGAACAGAAGGGAGTACAAGGGATAATGTTGTAAAAAAAATTACCTATGCATATGTACTGTCAAAGAAAATGTTATAATTATAAAAATTAATAAAAAAATGAACTGGAAAAAAGAGTATGGCAACCTCCCCCACAATTTAGAAAATATGTTTAAAATTTTTGGCCTTCCCTTTGTAGCAAAAAAGAAATTAGAATTATTATGGTATTAAAATATACATATGTTTTCTGAATTTCTAAGTTTCTAAACTTTTTCTGTGTTGTTTGTGACTTCCATAAAATTCCCCCAAAATTCTCATTTAATTTCTTATTCCTACCAGGAATACATTGTAACAATGGGGAGAGTCATGCTATGGAAGGAATAACTCTGTGTATGTGTATATGTTTATGTGTGTGTTGATATATACATATATATATATGAGAGATATAGCTATATGTGTATGTATAGCCAAACGCATATATATATATATATATATATATATATATATATATATATATATATATGTGTGTGTGTGTGTGTGTGTGTGTGTGTGTGTGTGTGTAGTACATTTGCATGGTTTTTTCATCATCAGAATGTGAACTTTCTAAAATAAAGAATTGATTTTTAGACGTATTTTTGTAGAGCTTAGGAAGCATAGTAAATATTTGTTTAGTTGTTTTAGCCATGTTTGATTCTCTGCGACCACATTTGGGATTTTCTGGGCAAACATACTAGTGTGGTTTGCCACTTCCTTCTTCAGTTCATTTTACAAATAGGGAAACTGAGGCAAATAAGGATTAAGTGACATGCCGACAGTCACTTAGCTAGGAAATGTCTGGGGCCAGATTTGAACTGATGGAGGAAGATGACTCTTTCTGATTCCAAGCCCAGTGCCCTAACCTAGCTGCCCCAACTTCTGCTCACTTTTGAAGTCCACTTCAAATGCTGCCTCCCACAGAAAGCCCCTCAGTTACCCATTACCCCTTCAGCCTTCTCCAAAATATACATACATACATATATATATATATATATATATATTTTTTTTTTTTTTTTTTTTTTTTGCTAAATATATCATATAATACTGTAGGTAGCAGTTACAGGTCTGTGTTTGTATCTTACTCGCATTGACCTATGGTTTGTATGTTTCATTTTCTTCTTTTTAAAAAAAAATCATGATAACATTTGACCTTCTCTAGTTGTTTTATTTCTCATATTCTCTGTGATCTTTCAAACATTATTGACAATGGCTCTGCAATCACTTCTGCCAAGACTCTCAGTACCCAAGGATATAGTTCCTCTAGACCTGGTGACTTGAACTTATCAAGGACAATTAAATGCTCTCTTATTATCTTCCCCTTTATCTTCGGTATCAGCTCCTTATTAGCCATTTTTATTCTGTCCTTTCCAGTTCAAAGACCTTACTCCTTGGCAGAGAAAACAAAAGCAAAATAATAGACGGGCAGTTATGTCTTCTCTCTATTATCACCATTCTCTCCTCTCAGAGCAATGGCCTTATACCTCCTTTACTCCTCCTCTTTTTCTTAAAATAGCTTTTTAAAACATTACTGGATTTGGAGGAATATCTTTAGTTCCTTAGTTTTATCTGCTAGCCTCAGTACTTTCTGAGATTTAGCATCCCTGACACTATTCTTGCAGGAACATGCTATGCTTTGGCATTCTTCCTATATTACTCAACATTATTTTATAAAAGATGAAACTGAAGTGAGAGGGGAAGGAACGCTAAGCTCTTATAGGTAGCTAAGAGTAGGGGGAGACTTGTACCCAGTTTGTAATTGGCTCCAAGTCATATGCTTCTTATACCTTGCTGTGTCATCTTAAACAGCAGCTTGTCCCATGACAGTCTCTTCCACCAAAGGGTCCTCCCTCACTGAGATCTCTGTCTAACCACCAGGAGTTCAGGTTTGGAGTCAGGAAATCACTGCTGATTAATGAGCATTCTAAGGTGGCTCTGACTCTAGCACCCCATTCCATACTTCTAGGGCCTCACACAGCTGCATCTGAGGCAGTTTTTCTAATACCCTGAGAAATCTGCCATCATCGGAGGGATCCTGATAGAACTCTTACACCTGATGATCAAAGGTACCCGTATCAGTCTAACCATGAGAACCTTTAGAAAAGAGAAAGAAAGTGAGAAGAGGATAAGATGTATACACCCACATACACACACAATACATAATACTATACATAATATTATAATCCTCTGTAAAACTCAGTTTCCTCATCTGTAAATTTGGGATAATATCTATTTTCTCTATTTCATGATGGTTCAAGTAATGGGAAAGGCACGATGTAAACCTCCAAGACATATGTCAATATAAATTATCATTCCAATTTGTCCCAAGAGTCATCATGGCACACTTCCCCAGGCTTTAGACAGAGAAAAATAGCTGGATCTGACTATTTCTCCATAAAGGAAGGTCAGCTGCCTGGATCTTCCTAGTCAGGTTTCTAAGACTAAGACTCGGGTTAATTTACTTCCCCAAAATAACATAGCTATTGAGTTCCTGTCTCCAAAGAGTCAAATTCTTTCTCCCACAGCAAAACAATATGCTTGGGCCCTGGTCTCGGCTATTTTGCTATTCTTTATTCCTGCCCTTAGCATAGATATTAAAAAAGAGACACTAATATCTGCTTTGCACTGTACCTTGAGGATCGTGGGACTTTTCTATCTGACTTGCAGATTAAACCTTCCTTGAGAGCAGAGACTATCTTACTTTTCTATTAGCATCCCCAGCAGATATCTCTGTTTTAGGAAGATAATGATGGATGAGTTGAATATGGGCTGGAACTTTCTGAGACTCAGTTTCTACATTTGTAAAATGAGACAGTTGGACTAAAGGATTTTCAAAGTTTATTCAGCTTTATATCCTGTGAGCTTATGATTCAATGATGCATAAATATCTATATAGCTACATATATGTGGAGACAGATATGCATATACATATTGATCTACATATATATGTATTCTTATGTCTTATTTGATTTTAAAATGAAACATTACTTTTCCCCAGAAGATTTATCTTTCTAATTCCATTTGACTTGGGCTGATATTAAAATTAATAAGCACGATCTGAACATACACCATCTGAGGGTCTATAGAGGTGGCCCAGAAGCAAGATAGAGAAACTAGTTTGAAAGCAAAACTATGATACTCCTGCATAGACCACAAGCAGGTAGTCAAGCCAGGACCAACAGAGGAAGCATGCTAGGTTCACAGCACTGCAAAGTGAGAGGGTTGGACTCAGTCCTTTAAGGTACTGATTGAGGACTTCATTCTCAAGGACACCCAGACGAAATGGTCCCAGTGGGCAATTCAGACTGTTGGGACCTTGGAAATCATCTATTCTAAGTCGAAAGTGACTTGCTCTGTCCTAGGCAGTGCCAGAATCAGGATTAATAAAGAGGAAGGAAAAGAAGCGGAAGGAATAAGTATTTATGCAGCACGTAGGTATCAGGCATTGTGTTATGCGCTTTTCACAATATCTCATTTGATCCTCACAATAACCCTGTCATGTAGGTGCTATAATTATTCCTATTTTATTGTTATTATTATCATTATTAACTCCCAGGTTTATAAATTACTTAGCAAATTGTTGTTAGTTATTTTCAGATGTGTCTTATTCTTCATGAAACTATTTGGGATTTTCTTGGCAAAGATATTGGAGTGGTTTGCCATGAACTTCTTTGGGTAATTTTACAGATGAGGAAACTGAGGCAGAGATCAGGTATCTTGTGGAGAGTCACAAAGGTAGTAAGCTTTTGAACTGGGTTCCTGACTCCCTGATTATCCTCTGCACCATAAACCACCTCATGTACTTTCTCAATGATAATGATGATGGCGACAATGATGATGATGATGATGATGATGATGATGATGATGATGATGATAAGTAGTATTTATGTAGCACTTTAAGATCAGCAAATACACTTTATACCTATGGGGTATGTACTATGATAGTGTCATTCTGCAGATTAGGAAACTGAGGCTGAGGTGAAGTGTTTTGCCCAGAATCACACATCTGAGGCAAGATCTGAACTCAGGGTTTCTTGACCCCTAAGTTCAACACTCTATGAGCAGCAGCAGACACAGGGGACAGGGCATGGTCCCTTACTTATTAAATTCTTCACCCAGTTTGCCTCAGTTTCCTCATCTGTAAAATGAACTGGAGAAGGAAATGGCAAACGACTGCAGTATCTTTGCCAAGGAAACCTCAAATGGGGTCATGGACAGTTAGATATGGCTGAAAGGATGGATAACAAAACTTCAGCACTCTGCCCACTGTGCCACTTAGATGACTAGAACTTACTCCTCCTGACCTCCAGCCTAACTACCTTGCTTCCTTTCAGGGTGAGGAAAGAATAAGCCACCTTGGAAGAGCAACCTGCCCTAGAAGGTCACTGTCTTCCCCCCCCCTCTCCTTTTTACTTCCCTCCTCCCTTTCCTCTTTATCTATCCCCCCTTCCTTCCAGCTGGCAGCCATTTTCTTTGTCCTTTCCCTGAATGTGCAAGGCCAGGCCATGAAATGAGAAGGTGATGACTTTCAGACAGATAAAAGAAAACCCCTCTTTTGCTAGCAGATAATTAATTTGCGTCATTTGCTGGTCACGGAACATAATTGGGGCCAAGAGCTTAAGAAGGACCTGGGATGGATTAGACGTGTATTCATACTAAGAAGAATGGTATCAGTCACTCAATGCGCCTGTCCCTGGAGGGAGTAGGGGGCTGCTTCATGAGCCTTCTGCTAGGGATGGATGAGAGCTCTCTACCCAATTAAGAAGCTGTAGCCAGGTAGGATGTCCTTTTATTCCACAGAGCCACTGGCTCAGAACAATAATGCCAAATGGGACCTCAGGATCATCTCCCCAACTCATTTTAGAGACGAAGACCTTGAGGCTGAATTGAATATAGGCTGGAACTTTCTGAGACTCAGTTTCTATATTTGTAAAACAAAACAGTTAGACTAGGGGAACTTCAAGGCTTTTTCAGTGTGGCAGCTCTCCTGGAAGCATACAAGCAAGTTGGTGGAACTCAGGCCTCCTGAGTCTCAGGCTAGAATTCTTTCTACCATATCATGCTATGAAGAGAATGGCAGGGTCCCACACTGCTAGGCTTCTCATTGTTACCCCAACGTGTTAATCTAATGGGTTCTGCAGTGGCCCCGGCCCTCTTGGAGCTTATCATCCAAGTCAGGTAATGATAGCATGGACTATGGCTGAAAGTCTCTGCATTTGGATGCTCTAAATGTGCAATAGAAGAGGAAGAAAAAAAATCTTAGCTCTGTTCTCAATTCTGTCAAAAAAAACTAGCTACATGTCCTTCTATGGCTCATTTCCCCTCTCAGTACCTCAATTTCTTCACTTGTAAATTCAAAGGGATGAAATTAAATAACTCCTAAGGACCCTTCCTGGCCTGATATTATATGAGTCTGTGGAGCACACAGTAAGTAGTAGTGCCATGGATAATTCAAAACTAGTGGATAATCAGTAAAGAGACTGTCTTTTTTGTTTGTTTGGTCATGTAATACATGTGCTTTCTGTTCTCATTGTATAATTTTGCTTTGTTTTCCAGAAGATTAGTCTTCCCAATTAAGCTTGTTTTAGACGGAGATGAAAATCAGTGCCCATGCTCTGCATAAACACAAACTAGAGGAGTGAAAAGCAACTTGAAAGCATACTAACATACTGGGTGGCAGGGAGAAAGAGAAACAGAGACAAAGACAGAGAGACAGAAAGATAAAAGGGGAAGAGAGAGATAGAGACGAAGACACAGAGACAAAGAGGGAGAAGGAGGGAGGGAAAAGAGAGGGAGGAAGAGGGAAAAAGAAAAAGAGAGGGAGGGAAGAAGAAGAGGAAGAGGGAAAGAGAGAAATTACTGCAGACCATCTACTCATTCTGTGAGCAATAAAGAAACAGATAATTGAGAGCTGATCTGGTGATGTGGTCCAAGAAGTTCCCTAAAAACATGTGTGCAAATCTGCTCTTCCCAAGATTAAGGGAGATTTGTCCTTATTTAATGTAAGAAGCACTTGAAAAATGCTATTAATAAGTGTTACCCTCATTTAACTCACTTTCAGGTATCTGACATACAAGGACACAGATCAGGGCAAGCAATGGGCTACTTGGGTATTCATCCTTAGCTCAGTTTTCTATTGGGCCAGTTTCTTGTGCCCACCCAGTTTACAAGAGTAGATTCTTGGGTCATGGAGTTCTGAAAAGTAACTGTCTTTGTTCAGTCAATCCTGAGGCTATCTCTGTGAACAGGATGAAAGGATGTAGGCTAGATGGTAATGAGGCTCACTCGCTGATTGGTGAGTTGTTGCCTGGGGCTGCCATATCTTGAGGAACCCCAGCCAAGCTGTTCATTTCACCCCCAGCTCTCTCTTCGGTCTGTTCCACCTGCCTACCAGATTCACACCCTGGTATAGGTAACCTCAACAATCCCTCCTCCTCCTTTCCATCCCTCCCACCATTTCTGACTTTATTAGAATATAAACTCCTTGAGTTTGTCTAGGCAGCCAGCTGTAATAGTTGATAGATCTCTGGGCCCGGAGTCAGGAAAGATCTGAATTCAAAAATGGCCTCAAACACTTGCTGACTATGTGACTCTGGGCAAGAACCTAACCTTTTTTGCCTCAGTTTTCTCATCTGTAAAATAAAATGAATAAGGAAGCAAACCACTCCACTATCTTTGCCAAGAAAACCCTAAATTGGGTCATGAAAAGTTGGACATGATTGAATAATAACAACAACAAACTTCTAGAGAATAAGAACTCCTTTATTTGCTTGTTATTAAACCTCCAGCACTTTGTAACGTGACTGGTACACAATAAGTAATTAATAAATGTGATGTCAATATCTCTCTGTCCATCTATCATCCAAGTACTTCTCCTATCTATCATCTATATATCTATCTATCTCTCTAGCTAACTTTTTATCTTTTTTGTCTTTCTGTTTATACATCTATATATCTGTGCATAATCTATCTATTTATCTGTCCATCTATTTATCCATCTGTCTCTATCTACCTGTGCATATCTATCTATCTATCATCTATCTATCTATCTATCTATCTATCTGTCTGTCTATCTATCATTTTGTCTATCTACCTGTTTATCCATATATTCATCCATACATCTACCCATCTATCTATCTGTCCATCTATCTATGTATTTGAATATCCATCTGTCTAAGTAACTATCTATGTATCTATTTGTCTCTCTGTCTCTGTCTCTGTCTGTCTCTCTCTCACACATACACACACACAATTAAGTGTTCGCAAAACTGGTCTAATAATCTCTCTTTTTCTATGTCTCTTATCTTTCTCTGTCTTAGTCTCTATCTGTTTTCCTTTCTTTCTCTTTCCTTCTGTCTCCCTCTCTCTCTGTCTCTCTGTCTTTCAATCTCTCTCTATCTGGCTATTTCTCTCCTCCCCCCTTCCTCTCGCCTCCCATTTAATGCAATTAAGTGGATTCAAAACTGACTTAATAACTCAAGGCAAAGAATGATCATTAATGAGTCCATTTCCACTTGGCTGGAGGCTTCTTATGGTGTGCTATAGGATTCCAATCGTGTGCTATTTAATATCTTTATTGCTGAGTTGGATGAAGGGACATATGACATGCTTATCAAATTTGCAGAAGACACAAAGCTGGGCTAACAAACATTTTGGATGATACAGTCAGGAGACAAAAGGAACCTGACAAGCTAGAATGAAAGGCTGACTCCAATAAAAATCAAATATAAAGTTGAAAAGATTTGTGATTTTATGAATACAGAGAACTTTCAGTGAGTAACCTTCTACCAATGTAGATCATCAATTGTTTTGCACTTTACAGACTTACAGAATTACCCAGAGCAATGCAATATCACTCAATAGCTTATCCAGGGACTTGCAGCAATGTGCCAGAGGAAGAATTTGGACCCAGGCTTTCTTATCTACAGGTTTTTCTCTCCATTTGCTACACTATGACTTCCTTGCTGAGATGAAATTAAGTAGAAATAAATGTAAAATTCCCAAGTTGGATTAAAAAGCAACAACACTAAAAGCCCACTTATGCAAGTGATTAGAGAAGACATTTCTGTACATTGAATCATGTGAAAAATATGGACTCCAAGCACATCTAGATGGTGCAGTGAATAAAGTGCCAGGCTTAGAGTCAGGACCCATTCATCTTCTCAAGTTCAAATATGGGACACTTAATTGCTGTATGACCCTGGACAAATCACTTAATTCTGCCTTAGTTTCCTCAACTATAAAATGAGTTGGAGAAGGAAATGACAAACTTTTCTGATATCTTTGCCAAGAAAACTCCATGGACTTAATCCACAGGATCATGTAGAAGTTGGGCAAAAATTGAACAGCAACAATATGTGATTGACCAAAGCTGTAAGTTGATGTTGCCTAAGTGTTTTTCTTTGTTGACATAGGGTGGATTTAGTATGACATAGGAGATTTATATAAAGGAAATGTCTACAGTGTGAAAAATAAAGGAGACCAATAACACTATAAAATAGAGATAGAATGTCTAGAATAAGAGTAATGATAGCTCCATTACCCTTTGTTCTGGACAAATTCCATTTGGAATATTATATTTACTTCTAGGTGCCACATTTGAAGAAAGACACTTTTGCAAACCTTAAGTTGCTATGTAAATTCTTCTTGGTATTATTGTTTATTATTATTGTTATTCCACAGAAAGTGACTGGGTGATTAGATAATTGGACGTCATACAATGGTTGTTTATTCTGAGGAGACTTAGGGGAAACAGAAGAGCTACCTTCAATACTTGGTGACTTGTCATGTGGAAGAGAGACTGGACTTTTTCAGTTTGGAACCAGAAGGCAAAACTAGACACTAGAACTCATAGCAGCTACAAAAGAGACCAACATAGACTTGATGGAAGGGGCATATGTATATGTGAAATATATATTAATTAAAATTGTGCCCAAAATGGAATAGATTGCCTGAAGAAATGTTTTGTTACCTTTGGCTAGCAGTCTTCAGGCAAAGGCTGGATGGCCACTTGTCAGGAACATGTCCTAGAGAGTTTTTTTATTCATGATTGCATAATTGACCTCTAGGGCCATTTCCAGTTTTGAGATTCTGATTTTTGGAGCTTCTCCAGCAGCCTCAGTGTCAATTAGGTTATTGTCTTCTCCTTCAGCTATTTCCTAATAACTGGTAATATTTGACCATCTTCCAAGTGAAGGATCAGCCTATTAAATAGGACTCTGGCAAGAATCTTGCCAGCAATGACTAAGAGAAAGACCCCTCTGTGAAAGGAGAATTCTTCTTACCTTTATATAGATGGACAATGGAAATGTCTTTGAACTCCCCGAGGATTACATGCTCTTGACATATAATCCAAAAAATTTCAGCCAGCTTTTGTATGGACAATGGAACCTCACCCTCACCACCTCATTCTCACCCAGCAGCTCATTCTCATTAGAGAAGGTGCTATGCTCTATTAGCAGAGCAGAATTGAAGTAGCTCAAAAGAAAATGGAGATTTAAAAATGTAGAGAATTCACTCCAAATGTTCACATAGACTGTGTCCAACCTGAGGTAGAATATTTGGAGTTCATGTGGGTCTGATCAGCCACATCCAGACACACTGTACCTTAAATCTAACATAGTAATGTCATCTTGGTCCTCTTTGAAAATGAAGAAAAACTACCATCACTAATGTAGTAGTTATAGAACCAGCCTTGGAAGCAAGAAGACCTGACTTCCAGTTCTTCTGATCTATACATGCTATGTCACCACAGGAAAATGATTTAACCTTCCAGTACTCTATGCAACTTTCCAGTACTGTAAGTTATAGAAAAGGTACCCATCTGCATTAGTAGGAGGACGTCCTTCTTCCTGTAGTTCTCTATAGCAACAAAATCACAGGTCTAGTATTTATCGTCAGTGTTTTATCTCTTCATTTAGATTGTAAAGCTCTTTTCAGGAAAAGATTTGTATTTCTGATCCTCTGAGGATATCTTGTACAGACCTACCTTATTCCCTACCCTGTACCAGAGCTCTGGGCACCCATTAGGTAACCATTAAAAACCTATTTATTAATTGATTTCTCAGTTATTCCAGGAAGGGCAGATACTTATTGAAGCTGTTTTGTCCTCCACGTGGGTTCATTTCCACATTTAAAGAGTTGGAGCATTATTATATTATCACATTATGCAAACCAAATACCCTAAGAAGACTGATAGTTAACAAACAGACTAGTAGATTAGGGATTGCCTATGGGACTGGTCCTAATCAACCAGCCTACTTATCTGCCTGTGATCAGGGCCTCGAATCTTTATCATTCAGCTGAGTGAAGCAACATACCAGGTTCCCAGAGGAGCAGAGCAGGATTTCAATTACATATCATTTTTTTATCACTTCACTGAAATAACATGGGCTCCCTGGCTCTAAATTGCTAAAAACCCAGTTTAAGTTAAGGAGACAAATAGACACTAATTACAGAGTAGAGAGAGAAGTCCGAAGCATCAGGCTGTGTGTGTAGTGAGGAGCAGTAGAAGTTTCCCCATCAGCATGAGGCAGTGGATGGGTAGACACTACATGTGGCCTGGAGTTGACCACTCTGATGGACAATTAGAGGCAGGGCTGGAAGAAACAAAGCTTAGGGATCCTAGAATATTTACTTAAGAGAAATTTTAAGGCAATGGAGTAAGCTGATGAAGGTAGCAGGTGAAGCGGAGTGGAAAGAAAATTTGCTCTAATATTCAGAATTCATATATAGATGAAGAAAATGAGACTTGTATGGGGTATGAGGACCAATTTCTACCAGTGTTCCCTCATTCCTTTCTCTTACCCCAATATGGGTTAGGTCATATTTCCCCTAAGAAGCTACAAAACTTAGGATTACAAAATTTAGGATTTGATTGGCCTGGGACAGTGATGGTTTCCATCTCTAGAGGCAGTTTCCTGTTGTCTCTGATTCTGCTCATGTGTCTTCCTGATCACTTAGTGTCAGGAGTGTGCTGATAAAGCTTTACCAACTATTCTCTTAAAAATGTATTCAAGACAAACTTTTAAGTTTAATCTACATTGTTGACATTTTCTCCATCAATTTAAGTTGAGAGAATCTTTAAAGATTAAGTCCCAAATTGTAGCAGATGCTCATTTTCTAGGTGTAGGTGCTCACACTGAAAATTAAACAACTAGCTTCCCTGTCTAGGAATATAAAATGTCTCACCTTTAAAGGGATTCCCAAAGACTACCTGAGACATCATGCACCACCCTGCCCAATAAACATACTTTCATATGAGAGATGGAATGAAGGGCAGCTTTACATATATATCTATATCTATACATATATATTTATATCTATACATATCTATATCTATACATATATATTTATATCTATATTTATACACACACATATGTATATCCTTGTCATGTTAGGACTAAGGAAAACTTTTTTTCTTAATTGTTCAATGACCCATGAATATTTCATTTCATCTTAAAATTTAACTTGAACTTGCAGAGTGATAGTTAGACATGACCCTGACCGAAGCAACATGAGTGACTTAGCCAGACCCCTGATCTAGTGTTCTTTCCTCTGTTTTAGGAATTCTAGACCTTTTTTTGTGTCTTTGACCTCTTGGGCAGTCTGGCAGAGCCAATAGGCCCCCTTCTCAAAGTAGCCTTTTCAAATTTATAAAATAAAACACATAAGACTACAAATGAAAAGGAAATTATATCAAAATATAGTTATATGGCATATTCAATTACATTGAAATATAATTATCAAAATATTTCTTTAAAGAAAAAAAAAGAAGTTCATGGATTCTATGGATAATAATCATTGATTAGGACCAATAAATAACTGCTGAATGATTGAAGGGTATATTGTTAGATGGATATTAACTGGGTGGAGAATGGGGAACCATCTATTTTACATTTCTGCTAGACAGAATGGGAACAAAGTGTCTTAATTAAACAGTGCACCAGGAGGGACTTAAGATATAAGAAGCAACATTCTTATCACAACAATTTGTGAGACCTTGGAATCCATGACTAAATTGGACTATCATCTCTATTTCTCTGGAGGACTTTTAGGAGCACAATCACAGCTCATCCATTTGGGATGGTTTGGTTGTGATCATGCCCAGAGGCATGGGGATAATTTAGTTAGCCTCTCAAGAGTCCTTTTCACTCTTGACATACGGTCTATTTCAAGTGGGTAGTATCTGGATCTTTGGTATAATCTAAGTAGTTGTTTAGTGCCTTTCCTTTTCGGGATGCTCAATGTATCCTAATGGAAAATGAAGAGCAGTGGGTTGTAATTGAATGAATATTGATGGGAAGCGGATTCTAGTTCTTCAAAACCACAATTGGGACAGTTAGCTGGCAAAGTGGATAGTGGTCCAGAAGATGGGAAAATCTGGATTCAAATCCAGCCTTACTAGATATGTGATACTGGGCAAGTCACTTAATCCCAATTGCTTCCAAAACAAAAACAACAATAAAATTTTTCCACAATCTATTTTTTAATTTTCTTATTATACATTATTATCTTTTTAGCACTCTGCAGTCCAAAAAGGGCTCCTCTGTGTTCCTCACACACAGCACTCCCTCTCCAGATTCTGTGCCTTTGTAATGGTTATTTTTCATGTCTTCAATTTACTCCCTCTTCAACTCCATTTTGTGGTATCTTTCTCTTCTTTCAAAATTCAACTTCTTGGGAGAATTTCTGGTAGCCAAGATGGCAGAATAAGCAGTAAATTGTTGTAGCTCTCTTATATTTACCTCTAGACAGGCCTAAAATAGAACCTCAAAACAAATTCTGGAAAACCAGAACTAGCAAAAAGACAGAGTAAAACAATCTTTTGGACGAAGAAACTTGAAAGTTTGGCAAGATTCAACTTCTAAGTGAAACCTTTTCTGAAATGCTAGTACTTTGGCTCTCAAATTATCTTTTATTTGGCTGCTTTGTATTTATATAAGATGTATATATATTTGGGTTTTTTATCTATAGATATGAAGTTCATAATTGGAATGGCTAGATATGATATGAGATCTTATCTATCTTTGCAGAGAATAAAAGAAAGGTTGTGTCTCTAATTTCAAATAGGGATATTAGGCAAGAAATATCTAACTGCTACTCCTTAAATGTCTGTAGTCTGGGGATATGATTCTGGGTTCAAAGGGAAAGTCATTTTGATCATTCTTAAGAGGAAGGGTAGATGATAATTTAGCTTAACCAGCTTACGTCTGCCTTGTCTCTCCTCCCCCTACCAAATACTAGTTAAACTAAAGACTATCTCAACTATGATATAGCAAATGAACCATTTAACCAAACAGAACAACAAACTGAAATTGGAGTTATACAGATTAGAATATATCCAGAAATATTTAAAAATAAATGAGCTCTTCAATAGGAAGCAAGATAAGAGCTCAGATTGTACCAGGAAAAAGAGAATGGTCTTACTCAGAGTACTCTTCTCTCAGCTTTCTCTAGAACTTCAGGCTCTAGGGGTCAGGAGCTTGATAGGGTCACCCTCCGTATATGTCCAGGTCCAGGTTCCAATCCACATAGATACTCCTTGAAGAGGCAAGGAAAGGTTTGGCAGGGTGATTTTTAATAATATGCCCCAAAACTACCTGAAATACTCTTTAATGGGACATTTGATCACCACAGCAATATAAATTATAACAGAAAAGTAATACTGATACTATTTGTGACAAGACCACCAAAAATATTTATAGCTTATATACCGATATCAGTTGTTAGGAACAAAATAGTAGAGAAATACTGTGAAGAACTTTATAAGACTCTCCCAATCAAATCAACACATGCTCTGATACTTGATGACTTTTAATATCCCAAACAATATTTTGAAATGTACCACATCTTGCCAGTCTCACAATTGAATGGAAAGCATAAAGAATAGAAGATTCCATGGTGCTTATTTGTTGTCATTTTAAAACCTCAGTACAATAAAAATGTCACCTTCAAAGCTCTTTTACTATAAGGTGTCTCCCATTCATATTATCAAGATCATTTAAGATCCTTGGAAGATGTAACCAGAGAAATAACATGCTTCAGTAGCCCTCCAAATAATCATAAGGCAGGGAGATATATGCTCATCAAAAATATTCACTTTTATGATTGAAATCTATCACAGAGTCTAGTTGGGTATGGATGTTGTAAATGGTGAAATGCTATGAATATTCCTCCTTGCGGGTGACATTGTGCTAATTGCATCATGACTCAAAACACTGCTGAGACTCTTGGAAGACACCTAGAATCATTGAAGGAAATTTGACATGACTATCCATACAGAAAAATACCAAATGGATGAATAATGACTATCGTTCAGATTTCAACTTGCATATGAATGGACAACCTATAGAAATTCTCCAATAATGTGTGCCTGGGACAGACAATACAAATGAACAATGAACCATGCCAAGAATTGAAAAGGATGACAGCAGTCTGGATTTTTTTTTTCCAGAAATTGCAAAGTGCTTTTACTGACCTCCCATTTCCCATAATAGTAAAGACTCTTCTTTCCAATATAAATATTTTGCCAGTGTTGCTATATGGAAGTCAGACCAAAACAACACTGCCTTTGAAGAATTAATGATAACAATTATACAGAGGCGATGGAAGGGTTCATGGTGGATTTGAATGTTCTACAACATGTAACCATTGAAGAATTCCAAAGAACATGAATAAAAGGTGTGTTCAAAGAATTATCTGACTGAAGGAAAAGATGGGGCTGGTCATATGGATAGAGAGATGTGATAGGTAGATAGACAGGGTGCTCAGTTGGTGAAGTCAAGTGAAAGTAAGGAATTCTTTAATACACTGAATATTCCCCTTGTGGTGAACTTTTGGAAAGACATGGATGAGAATCACAATGATGAGTAGGCATGAAGGGTCAATCAGTTGCAAAATGTATCATTGGAGAAATCCCTTGAATTGATGAAATTGCGGATCCATTTGAGTAATTGAGAGCTTTCTAGTTACCCCTCCTTTCTTTCTCTCTCTCTCTTTCTCTCTGTCTCTCTGTCTCTCTCTCACTTTCTTTCTCTCTCTTTCTCTCTTTCTCTCTCTCTTTTTCTCTCTCTTTATCTCTCTCTGTCTCTCTCTCTTTCTCTCTTTCTCTTTCTCTCTCTTTCTCTCTCTTTCTCTCTCTTTCTCTTTCTCTCTCTCTTTCTCTTTCTCTCTCTCTGTCTCTCTCTTTCTCTTTCTCTCTTTCTCTTTCTCTCTTTCTCTTTCTCTCTCTCTTTCTCTCTCTCTCTTTCTCTCTTTCTCTTTCTCTCTCTCTCTTTCTCTGTCTCTCTCTCTCTCTCTCTCTCTCTGTCTCTGTCTCTCTCTCTCTCTCTCTCTCTCTCTCTCTCTCTCTCTCTCACACACACACACACACACACATACATACATACATACACACATATTGGTGGCCAGTAAGCTGAATAAGGAAGTGATAATTATATTAAAGAAAAGAAACAGGAAGAGCATCTGGATCAGATCAAATATTCATAGAATAATTTTTTTCTGAAGGTGTCACAATTTTGAGGTCATTGAGGATTGATTTTCATCATAGATGAAAGAGGGAAAGATACTGGATAATTGGTTAGAAAAAAATCAAAGATATTGTTGGAAAAGAAAATTGAAAAGACATTAGTTATTGCTGATCTATATACCTATGTAGCAGCTAGGTGGCACAATGGATAGAACACTGGGACTGGAGTCAGTATGGCCTGACACTAACACTTCACCCTGTTTGCCTCCATTGTCTCATCTATAAAATGAGTTGGAGAAGGAAATGATATACCACTCCAACATCTTTGCCAAGAAACCCCAAATGGGATCACAAAAAGGCAGACATGACTGAAATGACCAAACAACAAAAATATGTTCCTACTTTCTCAGTGATATTGAGATGACAAATGATCTTCATGTGTAGGTCAATTGGTCAATAGGCATTTATTAAATGCTTATTAATTAAATATCTTGAAGAATGCTATCCAGGTTCTTTTTTTTTTTTTTTTGGTCAGGCCTTCAGGTAAGTCAATAATTTTTAAATTGTCTCTTCTGAATCTATTTTCCAGGTCACTTGTTTTTTCCAATAAGGTATTTCACATTTTACTCTTCTTTTTCATTCTTTTTAGTTTGTTTGACTGATTCTTGATGTCTCATAGAGTAATTAGTTTTCATTTGCCTTGTTCTAGTTTTTAATGTGTGATTTTCTTCAGTTAGTTTTTGCATTTCTTTTTCCATTTGGTTAATTCTACTTTTGAAGGTATTGTTTTCTTCAATGGACTTTTTTTTTTTTTTTTGCATTTGGCTACTTGTATTTTTTAAGGATTTGTTTTCTTTAGTGAATTTTTTCCCTTCCTTTTCTAAGCTGTTAATTCTCTCTTGCATACCTCTCATTTCTTTTCTCATTTTTCTTCTGTCTCCCTTACTTGCTTTTTAAAATCTTTTATGAGAACTACCGAAAAGTCTCTTTGGGCTTGAGACCAATTCATATCATTCTTTGTGATTTTCTCTGTGTACATTTTATCCTAATCTGAGTTGGTGTTTTGTTCTTCTCCAGGCCAATAGTAGCTTTCTATGGTCAAGGTTCTTTTCTGTTTCTTACTCATTTTCTTTCCTTTTCTTTTTGTATTTCCTCTTTTAAAAACTTTTATGGACAAGCTCTGCTCCTGGGAATAAGGGGCACTGTCCCAAGCCTCCTGTGCAGCTCTGAACCTTGGCTTTGAGCTCAGGGACCCTTGTGTTTGCAGGGGTAGCTTTGCCTGCTCTTTCCAAAGCTTGCCTTCTGACCTGGGCCTGGAGGCTGCCCCAATGGTCTGTTTTCTTCTGAGCCAGGAGCCAGGGTTTCCACTGCTAATTTTCTGTGATTAAGACCCTCTCACTGCTTTCCCAGAGTCTGTCTGAGCTGGGCTGCTGACCTTACTTGAAGTTTTTCCTATCTGTGTTGATCTGGAGAGGAGCTTTCATTGCATCAGATTCTGTTCAAAGGCTTGGTTTCATGTCATTTTTGAGGGAAACTGGGAGAAGTCAAGCGGGTTTCTGGATTCTCTCTGCCATCTTGGCTGCATCCCCGGAAGTCAATTAAATACTCACTATATGCTCAGGTACTCTGCCAAGTACTGGGGATACAAAGAAAGGCAAAAAGGAGTTCCTGCTCTCTGAGAGCTCCCAATCTAATGGGAGAGGAACCATCTAACAATTATGTACATTGTATGTGTGTGTGT
Organism: Sminthopsis crassicaudata; assembly: GCF_048593235.1. Classification (NCBI taxonomy): domain Eukaryota; kingdom Metazoa; phylum Chordata; class Mammalia; order Dasyuromorphia; family Dasyuridae; genus Sminthopsis; species Sminthopsis crassicaudata. The sequence goes on from NC_133619.1 coordinate 519,032,578, forward strand.
GTGTATATATATATATATATATATATATATATATATATATATATATATATATATATATATATATATATATATATATGTGTGTGTGTGTGTGTATATATATATATATGTACATATATATATTTGCATTGCTTGTCTGTACAAGTAATAAATAGAATAGATAGGAAATGGATAACAGTGGGAATTCACTAGAATAAAGAAGGCTTGGGAAAGGCTTTCTGTTGAAGAAGAATTTTAGCTGGCACTTGAAGGAAGTCAGAGAAGCCAGGAGGTAGAGATGAGGATGAAGGGCCTTTCAGGCATGAGGGACAACCATGTGCATAACACTCACTCAAAACCAGAGATTATTAACCACTAGTGTTAGGTTTACTTTTGCCTGTTAACCAGAGGGGACATTATTTCAAAACAAAAGATAACAGTATGAGAAAGTGAGAACCTGCTCTCACAGATTATTAAACCATCAATACAAGGAGGCACATATAGAGATCAGGTGTGGCTAGAGTATATATGCATATATACACACATAATTACATGTGTGTAAAGAGAAGCAGAGAGACAGAGAAGAGACTCCTTCACCCCCTTACATGTTCAGGGCTACCACAGCAGTACCTAACTGGTCCCAAGGTTTCACAGGGAATAATAGGTCTTGACTGGAAAAGAATTTCAGATATTATCTGTTCTCAACCATGACATTTCACAGAATAGGAAGCTGAAGTCAGAAGTTCTGCATTTGAGGAATGTTATGGAATATTATTGTTCTACAAGAAATGACCAGCAGGATGATCTCAGAAAGGCCTGGAGAGACTTATAGGAATTGAAGCTAAGTGAAGTGAGCAGAATCAGGATTTCATTGTACACAGCAACAAGACTATACAATGATCAATTCTGATGGGCGTGGCTCTCTTCTTTAAAGAGATGATTCAGGACAGTTCTAATGATCTTGTGATAGAGAGAGCCATCTACACACAGGGAGAGGACTATAGGAACCGGGTGTGGATCATAACATAGTATTTTCACTCTTTTTGTTCTTGTTTGCTTGAATTTTGTTTTCTTTATCATTTTCTTTCCTTTTTGATCTGATTTTTCTTGTGCAGCATAATAATTGTATAAATATGTTTACATATATTGGCTTTAACATATATAACATATATTGGAATGCTTGCCATCTGGGGAGGGGGTAGGGGAAAGAGGGGGGGAAATCTGAAACACAAGGCTATGCAAGGGTCAATGTTGAAAAATTATCTGTGCATATGTTTTGAAAATAAAAAGCTTTAAAAATTTTAAAAAAGAAGTCCTGTATCTGAAGTGACTTATCTAGGGTCACACATGTCAAAAGATCTAGAGTTAAAAGGGACCTCAGAAGCCATCTAGTTTAACTTCTTCATTTTTCAAGTGAGGACACTGAGGGCCAGTGAAGGGAAGGGACATGTCCAAAGTCCCACAAGATGATTCAAGAGCTAGAGCTGCAAGGGAGGTCAGAGGTGGAAATTAATTACATATTCTGGCACCAACACTGGGACCGCCTTGCTGGCATGTGCCTTGCATCCCTACCTAGACTGTGAGCTCTGTCCAGATTTCTCCAAACATTATCAAGTTCTTGGTCATGGTAGGTCCCTTTTTGACAAGACATGTAAATGTAGCTAAAAGGGATGCCCTGTCATCAGTGAGTGTGTACCTTAGAGCATAAGACTGGTTCTCTCTTTCTCAATAGCTTGCAACAGTTCTCTATAGCTAGAATTATCAACTCCTCTGACTAGAATTTAAAAACCATCATGGGATGGCTCTAAATGTCTTTCTAGACTTATTCCACAATACTCCTAATGACTCAACATTCTGGCCAAATCCTGTTCATGAATTTCTATCTCTCCTTTATATTTTTTCACAAGCTGTCTTCTGAATAAATGATTCTCCCTTGGAATCGCTCTCTCCATTCAAATCTCAGCTCATGGGCCACCAATCCCTTTATGATTTTTTTGATCTTTCCAGTTGTCAGTGCTTTCTCTGTACTCCAAAAATGTTTTTATATATTTTGTATTTTTTGGTGGCTCCCTCAAATATAAAGTAAGCTTACTGAGGGAAGATATGATTTCATTTTGACTCTGTAGCACAATATCTATCATGGTGTCTGATAGATAACAGTAATAATATATGTAATAATATATATTGATTGGTTGATTTAAATATATTTTTATCAAAACCCACAATAATATAAACACCCAGAAACATCTAGACTTAGCATCCACATAGGAAAAACAAGTGGATGAAAAATGTTCACTGTCCAGTTGGTTGGACAGCTGATTTAAGTATGCTATCAGTACATATTTCTGTTGCAGACACTAATTGGACAATAAGTCAGGCCAAGAATTGAATAAAAGGAAAAGAATAGTTCGTACTGGGGGCATTTTATAGTGCTTTCAAAGATATTAAACTTCTCTTTGAATTAAAAAAAAACCACATCTTTTTCACACTAATATTCTTCCAGTGATACCACATAATGGTATATTATGAAACATCACAATTTCTGAAGGATAAAAACTGTAGGTGACCTAAAAGCAGTGGAGACATGTTTGGATAAACTTAACTAGGCTTATGACCTAAGAAGACTGATACAGAAAACCATGGTATAAAAAATATCATTCAGTATGAAGGTGGGCTAATTTTGTATAAAGGTAAAGCATAAGAATGACCTAAATGGAACATTAGAATTCACAGAATGTGAAAAGACCTAAAATAAGGCCCCAAATTGAATGGACTTTCTACCCCATTGAAAATTTATGCAAATGTAAGAATGGAAGTAGGAAGAGATGGCATAGGTGGGTTTGAATCAGCCTCTCAGGGAATTTCCACAATGATGACATCATGGACCATTGAAACATTGAAATATAACATCACAATACTTATTAGCATAATAAAGTAATTACATTAGTTTTAGTATTTGAAACATTTATTCTGTGGGAAGAAGAGCAGAAACTATATAGTGCTCCCCTGGAATGAACTGAGGTGTCCTTTCTTCCCAGCCTGCCTAGTGCAAGTCAAAATGTCATGAAGAACAGGAATAATGCATATAGGATATGAATAAAGATGAAATATCTATTTATCCTCAAAGGATTTTTTGAAGTTTTGTCCCATTTAATAATGCACAGAATGATACAATATACAAAACAAACTCCAAATGAGTGCATGACATATTTAAATGGGTACTTAGACATAAAAGGAATCAAAAGCAAATTAGGGGATTAAAGAAGAATACATTTTTGTTATATTTATAAAAAGGGGGAAAGTTTATTACCAGGCAGGAGATTAAGAAAAGATCATGGAAGGATAAATGGACAATTTTGAGTATATAAAATTTAAAAACTTTTGCACACACACACACACACACACACACACACAAACCCCCCAAAATCATTGCAGAGAAAATCATGAGAAAAGAAGGTAAATGGGGAAAAAATATTTGTATCATATGAGAAACATGAATAGGTGGCCGTTAATTGGGGAACAAGTCATTGTATATGCATATAATAAAATATTAATGTCCTTTTAAGAAATGATGATCATGCTGGTTTCAGAAAACCTTAGGAAGATTTATATGAATTGATTCAAAATGAAGTGAGCAGATTCAGGAAAACAATTTATACAACTATAGCAATATTGTACAGATAAACACATTTGAAAGCTTTATTAATTCTGAAAAATATAATGATCAACCATAATTCCAGAGGACTCAGATGAAATATGTTATCTACATCCTGACAGAGAGGTGATGGATTCTGAGTGTACATTGAAATATATATATATCTATATATATACGTATATACATATATATATATATATATATATATATACACACATATAAATGGATATAGCCAATAAGGGAGTCTGTTTTGTTTGACTATATATGTTCATAACAGGTTCCTTTTGTTTTTATTGCTTTCTCATTTGGGAGAGGAGGCGAGAGAGATAATGAAGATCTAAAAATAAAATAAAATTCAAATAGGAGAAAATAATGTACATAATAATAATAATCAAAGGTTTCTTTCTCCACAAGATAAATTGAATCACAAAATTATAGAACCACAGAATGCAAGAAAGTACATTAGGAATTACCTAATTTAGGAATTTTTTACCTTTTTGTGCCATTAAAAACTCTTTTGATAATCTGACATAGCCTTTGTAGTCCTTCTTAGAATAATGTTTTTAAATATATAAAATAAAACACATAGGGTAATAAAGAAAACCAAAGGTTAATTAACATAAGAATGTATTTCCCCCCCAAAGAATAAATTCATAAACCTCCTGATATCACTCCATTGACCCATTGATAAGGTCTATGGAGTCTAAGTTAAAAACCAGTGATCTCATCCATCTCAAGACCTTTTTAAATTTACAGATGAGAAAACTGAAGCCAAGAAATATGTGTCATATACTTGGATAGGCAGTAATCTGTTGTGATTTTAAAGATATCAAAAGATTCTTTATTCTGTTGGACGATATTATTTCTGTTGAGAATTTATTCGTTCATTCATCCATAGCACCAAAATGTATAGGATATCTATTATGTCTCTCATACTAGGCTAAGATATACCATGAAAGGATGCTGAAAAAAGATCTAATAGTCTCTGACCTCAAGGAACCTACAATTTACTCCAGGAGATAATTCAAAAACATATGAAACATTTAAATAATCCTAAAAAGCAGTATATGTACTCTAATAGAATGACCCAAGAATCTGTCTTGTTGAATAGCACTGTGATGTTCAACACTTTCTCCCACTGATTGGCTAAAACTATGCATAATGCTTACAAAAATTGCAGATGACCCAAATGTGAGGGTGGGCGAGTAACTAGTTGATGAGTTGAAGAACAGAAACAAGATCCAAAAGAAAAAATCTTACCAGGATAAAATATTAGACTGAATCAAATACAATGAGTTTAATGGGGAGAATTATAAATTTCTACATTTGGGATAAAAAAAAAAGTCATTTGCATTAATGCTATGTAAAAGAAAAAGGCTATACAGAAGTTCATATGGAAAAAGATTTATTGATCTATAAGCCTAATATGAGTCAAAAGTGTAACAATGTATTTTAAAAACTAACCCAATTTCAGGGTACATTAATGACACTTAATAGTGTCTGGAACAAGGGAGGTGTTAAGAGCCTTGCATTTCTCTTGCCTGGTCACAGTACATATGAAGATATCTCATTGGTATTCCTGGGGCATCGCATTTCAAGAAGAACATCAACAAATAAACACATTTGGAGGAAGGTAGCCAGGATGACAAAAGACTGAGAGATGATGCTATATAGGAAGTAGTTGAAGGAATTGGGAATATTTTGAAGATAAGCTGGCAGTGGAGGTGGGGAGGGAAGGAATGCCCATCTTATAGAAGAAGGGACACATAGGGCCTAATGAGTGAGAACTACATAGAAACAGATTTAAACTTAACTTAAACAAAACTTTCCATTAATTAGCACTATCCAAAAGTGGAATGGGCTCTTCTACTAGTTGGTGGGCTTCCCATCACTGAAGTTTGAATGATCACTTGTCAAAGATCAATCAACCATTCAACAAATATTTATTTAAGTATTTGCTACATAGCAGGCACTAGAGTAGGCATTGGGAATTCAAAGACAAAAATGAGTTAATCTTTTCCCTTAAAAAGCTTTTATTTTCTCAAAGGTCTCAGGGTCATTGTGAGGATCAAATGAGATAATATTTATAAATCTCTTCATCACAGTTCCTGGGACATAGTAGTGCTTAATAAATGCTTGTTTCTTTCCCTTTTCCCATATGTTTCCAAATACATATTCTTTGTCATTGTTGTTAAGTAACTTTTCAGTTATGTCCAAAAACAGAGAGAATGATGTCAAAGGATTTTGAAAATTATGCCTACACTTGGGATTTTCCTGATAAAGATTCTGGGTAGTTGCTTGCCATTTCTTTATTCAGAACATTTTTTATGAGGAACTGAGGCAAATAAGTTTAAATGACCTAGAGTCACAAAGCTAATAAGTGTCTGAGGACATAGTTGAACTCATGAACATGTGTTTCTAGTTCCAAGTCCATCTAGCTTTCTGAATATATATTTTGATGCATACACAAATAAATATGTAATTCTGGCTTCAAATCGATTACTTAATGCCAGCATGAGGGGGTGAATGAAGCTCTTTATATCCAGAAGAGTTTGGATTCCATCCAGCATTTAAGTAGTGCATAATATGTGCCAGTTACTATAAGTGCTTTACAAATACCTCATGTGATCCTTCTAACAACCCCTAGGAGATAAGTGCCATCATTATCACAATTGAGGAAACTGAGACAGAGATTAAGTGACTCACTCAGGGTCACACAACTAGTGGGCATAAGAGGCTGAATTTTAATTAGTTTTCAGATTCTAGGAACTGCACTTCCTGCCTTGTTGTCTTACTGAAAATAAGGACCCACTAGAGTTTACTGAGCAGGGAAATAACACGATCTGATTTGAGTTTTAGGGTAGTCACTTTGTCAGTGTTACAGAAGAAAAGAATTCAATACAAATTTTATTTTTAAAAATGGAAAATCATTTTGGCAGCTGTGTAGAGGATGGATTGATGAGGGAAGAGACCTAAGGCAGGGAGACCAATTAGAAGGCAAGAGTCTGGGCGAGAGGTGATAGCTTGAGCTAGAGTGATGACAGGGAAGATGCTGGAAGTGTTGTGCAGGGATAAATTGATGTGACTTGGCATTGATTTGATATATTGGATGAAGGAGATGAAAAGTTAAGAAGGTTTCAAATCTATGTAACCTGTGTAACTGGAAGGATAGTGGGGCCAACCATAGAGATCAAAAAGGAGGTTGGGAGAATAAATTATGAGTTTTGTGTTAGGCATATGTGAGTTTGAGATGCCTATGATGCATTCAGCTCAAAATATCCAATAAGCAACTGATATCGTCAGACTGGAGCTCAAGAGAAGAAATAAGAATTAATATAAAACCCAAGGAATATCTGTGTAAAGAAGATTATTGAATCCATGGGAACTGAAGAGGTCACCAAGTGGGAGAATGTAGAGAGATGGGAAAAGGACTCAAGAAAGACCCTCAACATTACAGCAACAGTTAAGGGGTATGATATGGATGATGTTTCAACAAAGGAGACTGAGAAGAAGTGGTCAGATATAATATAAGAAGAGAACCAAGAGAGACCAGTATGAGAAAGACTCAGAAAAGAGAAGGAATCCAGGATGAGAAGGTAGTCAAGAGTAGTCAAGAGTTTGTTGCAGAAAGTTTGAGAAGGATGGGGATTGCCAAGATACCATTAAATCTGACAATTAAGATCATTGGTAACTCTGGAGAGAGACATTTCAGGTGAGCGATGAAGTCTGAAGTCAGACTGCAAAGTACTGAAAAGTAAATCACAGAAGAGAAAGTCGACACAATGAAAGTAGACAGCTTCCCCTTACCCCTGAAATTTGGCTGAGAAAGGAAATATGGGGATGATAGCTTGAGATGATACTAGAATAAAGAAAAAGTTGTGATAAGATACTAATATAAAGAAAAGGATGTATTGTTCTTGTTTTTTAAACAATATAGGAAACTTGGGAATTTTTATAGGCAACAAAGAATGAGCCAGTAGGTAGGGAAAGATTTGAAATGAGAAGGGGGAGAGAGATGATTATAGAGACAATCAGCCAGAGGAAATGAAGGGAGATGAAATAAATATACAAGACTTTGGTGAGAAGGACCATATCTTCATTAGAGACTGAATTAGCGGAGAAAAACAGAGAGAATAATGTCAAAGGATTTTGAAAGTAGATGGAGGATAATGTATAGATATGTAGAGGTAGCTCACGTGTGAAGGCATTCTTGACCTCCTTACAATGGAGAGATGTGAGTTAGTTGGGTTCTGGTCTCTCTATTGCTTGTTTTAAGACTAATTCCTGTTCAGGTAAAACTGAGGTTGATTTCTTCAAAGTGATGAAACATTGCTTAGAGCAATAGGTCCTGAATTGTGCCTTGGAGCAGTGAGGCAAAAGCAGGAATGACTAAAGAATGTTGGCAGGATGGGGGAAGGAGCTCAAACTGGGTAGTGGAAGAAAATAGAGTTAGAAAAGCAGATTGGGACAAATTGTGTAGAACTTGAGTTCTGATATGAGGAGTACTCAAAGAAAGTAGGTTTTTGGCAAGGGAGAAACACAATGAAAAAAGCTGTTTTCTTGAAGATAGCAGTGTGCATGCTGCAGTGATGGAGAGGGATTAGAAGAAAGATCAATTATAAGGATATTTCCATAATCCATAATTTCCATAATCTATAACATATAATCACAATAACTTCCATAATTTCCATAATCATAGGGAATTCCATAAATTCCCAAGGTAAGAGACAAAAAAGATGGGAACTTCAGCATTAACAACAGAAATTTGGAGGAAGAAACACATTGAGAAAAAGTAAGGATGAAAAATCAATAGGATCTGGTAACATTGAATATGAGGAGTAAAGTATAAGGAGGAATCAAAGATGATTCCAAGATTATGTCTGCTTGCTCATTCTTTTTTTTTGCAAAAAAAAAAAAAAAAAAAAAAAAAAAAAAAAAAAAAGGACGCCAAGAAAGTCTTTCCTTTGGAGGAAAGCTATTTTGACAAAATCAAAGAATTTTGGAGTTGGAAAGGTTCTCCATGGTCACCCACTAAGCTACACCTGAAAACTAATTGTCTCTAGCATATATTTGATGAGTGATCATCCAGTCTTTGTTTAAAGGTCTCTAAAGAGAGGCACCCTGCTACTTCCTACAGGATTCCATTATATTTTTTTTCTTATAATTTTCTTTTATGCAATTTCTACCTAGTTTTAAAATCACTAGTTGTGTTCTTTGGGGTCAGTCAGAACAAAGATAATACTTCTTAAGAGTGTGAAACTTTTAGCTAAATACTTGAAGGCAGCTACCTTGTCTCCTCTAAGTCTTCTCTTCCCAGGCTAAACATACTCACTTATATTTTGATTGCCTTCCTGTGGACAACCTCCATTTATTATTGTCTTTCCTAAAATGTGGCTTTAAGAACTGAGCATAATATTCTATCTGTTCTCTGACCAAACTATAGTACAACAGGAATTTTACTTTCTTATTCCCCATATTCAATGCTTTTCTTAATACACATTAGCTTTTTGGCTACTCTTTCAGTTTCAGATGTGTTGCTTCATTTATTCCCTCATATTTCAATAAATATTTTTAGAACCCCTGCTGTGTAGAAGATGCCATGCTTGGTACTATGGAATATATAAAGATATATGAGATGGTTACAGGATATTCAGATGGAAATTTCCAGCCGGAAATTGGGAATTTGTGTCTAGAATTTGGTAGGACTGGAGATAAATACTGGGAGATTAACTGCATAGTGATAAAAGTTATAATTATAATTGTTGAATTCTGTGAGAAATAGAGGGTGGCAAATGAAGTAGCCACTGTACTGGGCCTTAAAGAATTCCCAACTAGAACTGAAGGAGAAAAAGAATCCAATAAATGAGACAGAGAAAGAGAAGTGAAGGAGTTAGGAAAGCCAAGCAAAGAGCACTATCTCAAAAATAAAGGGTAGGAAGTTTCAAAATAGTGAACAGTGTCAAATTCCACAAAAAGGTCAAGAAGAATGAAGCTTGAGAAAAGACCATTGAATTGGGTGACTCAGATCTCATTGGTGACATTTGGGAGGGCAGCTTTAATAGAGTGGCAAAGATTGAAAACAGATTTCAAGGGACTGAAAAGTGAATGGATGAAGAAAAATGGAGGAAATAAGCATAATGTACATATTTAAGAATTTTGTCAGTGAAATAGATTAGTAGCAGGATGGAGCATCAGATTTTTTTTTGTTTTTATTATTAAGGTTATAATTTTTTTCTATGAAATTTCTACCCTAGTTCTACGTTTTATCATAGAAATCCTGAAAATCATGGAAGTTGGACTTTAAGAAAGGGAAATAAAATATCATTCTAATGGCTTCCAAAAGAGACAGAAGAATGAAACATACTTCGAAAGACCTTCACTATTGGCGGCAGAGATCCTGACTTTATTGAGGTTTTGGCTCACACCTTCCAGGCCTTCCAGTTTTGTTCTTTGCTGTCCAACCCTTGCCCCTATTCCTCTGCCCTGACTCCTCTCTGTAGTGCCTCCCAGAGCTAATTCCTGATAGATCATCACAGATAACCTCTTTGACTCCAAACCACTTCCAGCTATGTCCCCCTCCCCCTAACACAGAGATTGGAGGTAACTTTACTCCAGAGAACCAATTAGTACAAATCTAGGCTGGGTAATTACAGTTTGATAAGATCCTAGCAGCTGATATCCCAGGGCAGATAAAACAACAGGAAGCAATCTCTCAGCAGGACTTTGGTAGAAAGGTATTAGAACTTCATACCTTCCCCCCTCCCACTCCTAAACTCCAAAATGGTCACAGAGGGGGGCAGAGATGGCGAGGGAAGGCTAGCAGCTGCAAAGGAAAAGGCCCTCGGAGAGCCCAGGGGTGTGCAGCTGCCCCTTCTTTCTTCATTCACTTGTTGCTTAGAATCATCATCAGCTTCCAAGGTATTATCACATAGCTATCATGAAGAGAGCAATTCTGTTAGGAAGAGGACCAATGGGATTTGTAGCAATGAATTCCTTCTAAGGTGGGAAGAAGATAGAAGTAATATACATATCCTATAAGCTGATGGGTTGAAGGTTGCTACAGACAGCCCTTTGTACCTACTACAGTTGTTGGCTCTTCTAAGATCATCAATCATCTAAACCCCAGCTTCATCCCTTTATGTAGCCTCTACCTTTGGGTAGCATTTGACATAGATGACAATTCCCTTCTTGAAACTCTCCTCCCTTACTTTCCATGGTGCTACATTGTCATGATAATGTACCACCTCTGAGATACAGGGACCATAGCTCTCATCCTACCAATATATACTCAACTATCTTAAAGAACTATGCAATTTGGAGCTCAAATAGATGTGAAAAAAATAGAGGCCCAAAGAAGCCAATCCGCCCAAAGTCACACAGCTTATAAATAGCAGAGATGGTATTCTACTCCCAGGAGCTAGAAACCCAAAACTTGACAATAAATACTTTCCAGGACAACATTCCCTGGGGGCAAGGCCTAAGGGATGTTGTTATGTGCAAATGAGCACTTCCTCTTTGGTGCCCCCTTTCCCAGGAATGAATGAATTCATTCTATGTGGCCTTCCTTCTACATCACCAGAGATAGTGTGCTTTGCCAACATTGACTAGGAATGCAATATTATAATATGTTCGGTAACCATCGTTCACGGAAATCTATATTCCTGTACAAGAATGGCTCTAGGGTCAGTTTTGTCCCAATAGATATATTGTTGGTTAAAATTATGTTTCTAATAAACTAAAAGTAGCAAGAATGAATAAGCATCTGCTAAGTACTTGCCACTGTCAAGTGCTAGGGATACACAGATGAAAAATGCTATAATTCCTGACTTCCAGGAGATCCCATTCTGTTGGGGGGAGGGAGTGAGGGTGAAGTAGAAACTGTATAGAAATAAGATAAAAAATAGAGCATGTAAAAAATTACTAGAAACAATTCATAACTTTAGCAAAGTTGCAGGATACAAAATAAATCCACATCATTCATCAGCATTTCTATGTTACCACAAAGTCAAACAGCAAGATATAGAAAGAGAAATTCCATTTTAAAATAACTGTACAAAATATAAAATATTTTGGAGTTGCCAATACAGAGGCAGGAACTATAGGAACATAATTACAAAACACTTTCCACATAAAAATGGCTAGATCAATACAATTAGAAGAACATCAAGTGCTCATGGGTAGGCTGAATTAATATAAAAATTACAATTCTGAGGAAATTAATCTATTTATTCAGTGTCATACCAATCAAACTGCCAAGAAATTTCTTTAAAGAGCTAGGAAAAATAATAAAAATTCATCTTGAAGAATAAAAGGTCAAGGGAAATAAATGAAAAAAAAATCCAAACCAAGATGGCCTATCTGTACCAGATCTTAAAACTATATTATAAATCAATAGCCATCAAAACCATTTGGTACTGGTTAAGAAATAGAGTAGTTGATCAATGGAATAGGTAAGATTCATAAGACATAATAGTCACTGACTATAGTAATGTTGTGTTTTATAAACCCAAAGACTCCAACTTCTGGGATAAGAGCTCACTATTTGACAAAAATTGCTGGAAAGGCTGGAAAATGGTATGGCAGAAACTAAGCACTGAGCAGCATCTAACACCACCAAGATAAGATTGAAATAGCTTTATTATTTAGACACTATAAGCAAGCTAGGAGAACAAGGGGTAGTCTACCTCTCAGTTCTGTGGAGAAGGAAGGAATTTTTGGCCAAAGAAAAACTGGAAAACATTATGAAATGAAAAATGCATGATTTTGATTATATTAAATTGAAAAGTTATTTTACAAATGAAACCAATGCAGCCAAGATTAGAAGGGAAGCAAAAAACAGGGGGAAATGTTTATATCCAAGGGTTCTGATAAAGGCTTCATTTCTAAAATATATAAAAAAATTTTCTCAAAGGATAGACAAATTTAAGATGAAGAAATAAAACCATTGTTACTCATATAAAAATGCTCTAAATCACTATTGATTTAAAAAATGTAAATTAAGACAACTCTGAGCTTCCACTTCATACCTCTCACATTGACTAAGATGACAGGAAAAGGTAATGATAAATGTTGGAGGGGATGTGGGAAAACTGGGACACTGATACATTGTTGGTGGAATTGTGAACTAATCCAACCATTATGGAGAGCTACTTGGAATTATACCCAAAGGGCTATCAAACTATGCAAACTCTTTGATTTAACAGTATCTCTACTAGGTCTGTATTCCAAAAAGATCATAAAAAAGAGAAAAGGACCCACATGCACAAAAATGTTTGTTAGCAGTCCTTTTTGTGATGGCAAGAAACTGGGAACTGATTAAGTAGATGCCCATCAGTTGAGGAATGGCTGAATAAGTTGTGGTATATGAATGTAATAGAATATTGTTGTACTGTAAGAAACAAACAGCCGGATGATTTCAGAAAGGCCTGAGACTTACATTAACTGATGCTGAGTGAAGTGAGAACCAGGAAAACATTGTATATAGCAACAAGAAAAGTATGTGATAATCTGATGGATTTGACTTGTGATATAGAGAGCCATCAGCATTTAGAAAGAGGACTGTGGGTATTGAATGTACATCGCAATATAGTATTTTTCACCTTTTTTGTTGTTGTTTGCTTGCTTTTTTCTTTTTCATTTTTTCCCTTTTTGATTTGATTTCTCTTGTGTAGCATGATAAATGGAAAAATATATTTAGAAGAATTGCACAAGTTTAAACTATATTGGAATACTTGCTGTCTAAAGGAAGGAGTAGGGGGACAGAGGGAGAAAATTTTGGTATATAAGGTTTTGTAAGGGTGAATGTTGAAAATCATTCTTGCATATATTCTGAAAATAAAAAGCTATTATTAAAATTTTAAAAATAAAATAGAACATGTTATAAGTAAAGGAGAGATCCTGTCGAAATGCTCTAGGAAAAAAGGGAGTGGGGAAAGATCATTTTGAGCCAGGTGTAGACTTCACAGAAGTAGCAAGAATTTGAAAGAAGAAAATAATTTTTTTAGGAAGACACATAGAAGAAGTGCATTTTAGGGATGGAGAATACTCTGTGAGGAGCTAGAAAGCACAAGAGGAGATTGGGAGAGGATTAATCTAGTTTGAGAACTCCCAGTGAGTGAACTCTGTCTACCAAAGCAGAATGGTACCTGCCCTATAATTTGTAATCTTTGAGAGTTGACTGAGGACACTGAAGGGATAAGTGATCTAGTTAGAGTCACTAAGCCAGGGCATGTCAGAGGAAGTCTGAATAAGTATCCATTTTACCATACTGTCTCTCATGCATAAAACATAGTAAATGCAAAAATTAGGAATGTGAAATAAAATGTGAAAGTTAGATAGAAGCCAATTTAAGCCAAAGGACCTTAAATACAGATTCAAAGAGTTTGTGTTTTATCCTATGCGTAGTCACTAAAGACTTTTGATTAGGAAGGTAAATCAGTCAGATCTTTTGCTGTTGCTGTTATTGGTCCTTTGTTCTGGATAAAAACTGATGACATCAGCAGGGTGATATCTTGACTTACAAGTGAGTTGGATTTGAGTGAGACAGGGCTCTGCAGTGTCATCAGACTCACTCTCTCTTCCAGAGACATCCAAGTTTAGTGGCAAGACATATGTCAAGATGACTGACAGTGGCTCAAGAGGCAATAGGTGACTCTGAACTTTCCAAATTAAGGTCTTTCCCAGGCCTCAATTTGTCTAAGGCATGGTCAATGTTATGATCTTGGCTGTTGCAAAAAGTACAAAAAAAGGAAGGCATCACATACAATAAAATATTATTATTATTATTATTATTATTATTATTATTATTATTATTATTATTATTATTATTATTATTTGAGGGAAAGGTATTGGGGCCCAAATTGAAGGATTTGGATTTGGATTTGGATAAGGATGAATAAGGAGTAGTGGACAGGTCTCAGAACTTATTCCAATTTTTATAGAACTTTACAGCATTGCAACATTGAACATTGAAATAGTTACACTTATGAGAAATGATCAGAACACCTGGGATCAGGAAGTCTGAAAAAGAGAAACCTGTGGAACAATTTGGTAATTATCTTCCAGTATATAAAAGTGTAATTGTAGGGAAATTGGTCTCTGATTGACAACCCCTCCAAGCCCATTATTTAATCAGAAAAAGTAAGGGTCTAATAAAGAGATGTTAAACTAACTGTAAAGTTGAAGCCACTGCCCAGTGATCCTCTTATGAAGTGTGAACAAATTTTTCTTGATTGAATTAGAAGGGATAATGTCATTGGCTGAGAACTGATTGGTAGTATCCCTGAGTGGCCCATAAATAACAGTGGAGCAGTTTGAGAGTCAGCTAGTTCAAGTAAGTCCATATAAGAACCAGAATATAATAGAAACCCAGCTCCCAAAGAGAAAGATGCTCAGGGCTAAAGTAGGGGAAGACCCTGATAATGGTAATGATGTGAGCTGCCACAAGGAGCAGAGGTCAGTGCTCCCTGAGAGACACTGCATGGCTTGAGGAGTGTCAGGACATAGTCTGTGATGCTACAACCCCTGCAGTAAGTTAATACAAGATATAATATAAAAGTAACGCCATCCAATACTATTCAGTAATATACAGAGGATGGTAGCCAGTTGCTGAGCAGAGAACAAAATGAAACGGGCTCAAACTACAATAAGAAGGATTTGGGTTTGGCAAGAAAAAGAATTTCCTTAGAGGGAGGCCCATAAGATATGCTCATAGAACACTAAGGGAGAGTATGGGAATTGTCTTGCTTATGGCTTTAAAAAAAAACACTCCAGTCTGAGGGAAGATTTCAGAACAGTACTGTGTCCAGGATTTTGTTGACATAAGTAACTCCCAGCATGAAGAAACGCCCTCATTTATTGTGGAAAATTTATAGTTTCAGAGCTGTCCAAAGCACCAAAAGATTAAATGATTGTCCAGGGTCATCCAGTCAAAAGGGGAACAAGAATGGTTTTCTATTCAGTACTCTGTAATACCTCCATCCTAGTCCCTAGCTGGACAAATTTTCTTACAAGAAGTGTTATAAGACCTGAACACAGAACACAGAAGGAGAATGTGGGATCTTCTTCCCTTTAGCTTTAAAAACACTTGCTCTGGGAAGGATTTTGGATCACTCTTGATTAGAGAGAGGTGTGTAAATGAAATGACCTCTCTAAAAATTTTGACTGTGAAACACTTGAAATCTCCCATGGTTTTGATGCCTTCCAGCCTACCACAGGGGCTTAGGAGAAAGGGAGGGAAGGGGTAGAGCAGAGAGGGTAAAAGGTAAGGGGCTGTAGCCATTCTTCCCAGCTTGTAGAATCCTTATATTAGGATCTGCCTGGCTGGCTTGCAAAGTATGGGTGTGATAACCTAATAGCAGTTAGTGAGAATGAACTAAGGAGAAGGACTGCTCTGATTCAGGGACAGGGGAATGCCTTTCCCAGTTTCTCTTCTCTGTAGCAGTGCCCTAGGCTTAATTGCATCATCAATTCCATTAAATAATGCAGCAACTAACCAGGATTTAATGAATACACAGAAAGGGATAAGTGGACCTGGAAATGTAAGTGATAATGCTGATGCAAAGAGAGAAAGGGAACAAAGCTTCCATTTCAGCTGGAGAAAAAAAAAACACAGGCACACTCCCTCCCCTCACAACCATAGCAACAGATGCAGACTGAATGATGCTGAAGACTGTCAGTGTGGTGCAGGGGCTTCACAGAGCTGTTGTTACTGATTGCCCAGCAGTGACCCAGATAACTTAAAGGATCAGAGATCTGGGGCTAGAAGAGACCTCAGGGAATAAGTAACCCTTCATTTCACAGATAAGGAAACTGAGGTCCAGTTTCATTAAATGACCCGCCTAAAAGTCACCCAGGCAACAAGTGCAGTGAGGATTTGAACCCAGGATTTCAAATCCAGCACTCTTGTGTACTAACCCCTTGGTTTCTTTGGCATGGTCTTTAAGAGCTACCAGAGGAGTGTTGCCAGAGACAAGAACACTCAAGCTCAGATCTTGACCAACCAGTCTGGTGCTTCTGAAGGACCCAGCTTGGATGTAGTTATTGTAAATAATAGACCGTGCTGGGGACTATATGGATGCTTTCCTTCTTAAAGATTGTGTGCTTCAAAATAAAGGTAGAAATATATTAACTCAAATATATCCATAGAGTATATAGGGGAAAGAGCACTATATATGGAACCTCAGGTCTCGGGCTTGATTCTGACTCTTGTTACTCACCACCTGGGCAAACCAGTTCACTTTTCCTGGCTTCTGGGATTGGCTCATCTATAAAACAGAGATTAGACTAGATGACCTCTAAAGTGCTTTCTAGCCCTTACTAAGATACTTTAGAGTGTCCTAAAGGTGGTCTAGTGCCTTCACTAGCATGAAAGTGATACAGGTTCTCAAGGACTGGATCAGAGTAGAACAATCTTAAAACTTCAAATCCAAGTCCACTAATAAACTGTGCCCCTTTCCTCTGAGAAGCACAGTATAGAATGCTAGACTCAGAATCAGGAAGACCTGGCTTCAGTCACTTAATTCCTAAGCTAACTAACCCTGGGAAAATCACTTCATGGCTGCATCAGTTTCTTCATCTATAAAATGGGGTCAGGAAGCACTGAATACCCTTTTTGTGATGATCAGTCGACATAATATTTATAAAATATTTTATAAACATTAAAATGATACTTAAATACTAGCTCTCCTTCTCCTCCTTGTTCCATCCTTCCCCCTCCTTTTTCTCCTCTTCTTCCTCTTCCTCATTCTTGTCCTTGTCTTTCTCCTCCTCCTTGTCCCCTTCCTTCTACTTTTCTCCTCCTCCTCCTCCTTGTCCTTGTCCTTATCTTTCTCCTCTTCTTTTTTCTTTCCTTCTTCTTTGTTCTGCATTTATAGGAGTCACATCCCCAGTGGGGAAAGTATAGAATTTGGATATAGTTAAGGTTTGCAAAGTGCTTTCATAGCCCCAAGAGATAGTGCAGCATTATTATCTCCACATTACAGATGAGGAGACAGCTTCTGAGATGAACTCCAGTTCTATTTTCTTTCCTCATATTCAGAGGTTTGAGAACCTAGACTCTGGCATTGACTCTGATTTTTTTTTCCTTTATTTCCTTAAAGCTCTTGAGTTGTGAACTTGACTTTTCAGCCATTCAGAAGGCTGTATCTCCGTGTATTTTTCTAAACAGATTGTCTTTTCATTAGTGTGCCCATGTCTCTGTAGAGTTCTCTTTCTGTATATCTTTATCTCTTCATCTCTGTTTCTAGATCTTTATTTCTTATATTTTATACTTATCTCTATTTTTTCTCTTGCTCTACATATCCAGTTTCTCTGCCTTTCTGTCTTGATTTC
The DNA here is from genome assembly GCF_048593235.1 of Sminthopsis crassicaudata. Taxonomy (NCBI): domain Eukaryota; kingdom Metazoa; phylum Chordata; class Mammalia; order Dasyuromorphia; family Dasyuridae; genus Sminthopsis; species Sminthopsis crassicaudata. Next base: position 519,050,540 of record NC_133619.1, read on the forward strand.
CCTTGTCACATCGCCCTGTATTTTTTGGATCTCCCCATCTCCTTGTCTCTTAGCCATGCTCTCATTTCCACAGCAACATCTCCCAGGAGGAAGGGAGGGAGGACAAGCCCAAGGCCCCTGGGGAGCTGGCCTGAGTATATCTTGGATTGTTTTCTCAAGCTTTTTGTTGGGGAGTCAAGTGGGTGAGAGACATCACAACTCACCAGACACTGAAAGGGAGTGATGGGAGGAGAGAAAACACAGAAGCTCAGAAAAAAAGAGCAGCTATTAGTCACCAGGGGGAAAAAGAAAAGGAATTGGTCAAACAGCAGGTGGTCCAGAAAAGCACAAGCAGTCCAAATCATCCCCAAGATTTAATAAGAGGATGGGAATTAGAGCCTAACAGGAAAAGGTGGAACTGATGGTCCCAACAGCCCCTCCCTTCTCCTATTCAAGGCCAGATAACCTAGCTATGGGGACAGCTGGAAGGAAGGAAGGAAGGAAGGAAGGAAGGAAGGAAGGAAGGAAGGAAGGAAGGAAGGAAGGAAGGAAGGAAGGAAGGAAGGAAGGAAGGAAGGAAGGAAGGAAGGAAGGAAGGAAGGAAGGAAGGAAGGAAGGAAGAAAGGAAGGAAGGAAAGTATGTAAGAAGGAAGGAAAGAAAGTATGTAAGAAGGAAGGAAGGTAGGAAGAAAAGAAGGAAAGTAGGAAGGAAGGAAAGGAGGCAAGAAGGAAGGAGGGAGAAAATGAAAAGGGAAAGAGAATCGAAAGAAATAGGTACTTTCCAAAATAATCAATTGATTAATAAATGTTTATCAAGTGTCTTTTTTGTGTCTACCATGCCAGGTATTAGAGTTACAAAGACAAAAATTTAAAAACCTCTGCCTTCAAGTAGTTTACGTTACACAATGGAAGAAAAATGCATAAATGTATATACAATAAATGCATAAATGTATATACAAAATATACAAATATATAAAATATACAAAAATGCATAAATGTATATACAATAAATGCAAAGTAGTTGGGGAAGAGGAAAGGCACTAGCTGCTAAGGGCATGTGGAGAGGTCATATAAAAAAAAGATAGCAAAGTTTTTTTTAGGAAAATAGGGATTCTAAGAGGCAGAAATTAGGAGAAAGTACATTGTGGGCTTTGGAGGCAACCTGTGCAAACTTCAGAGATGAGAAATTAAATATTATGTGTGAAGAAAGGAAAAAAGACAGTGTAGCTGAGTACAGAGTTTGTGAAGGGAAATAAAATATAGTTAAGTCCAGAAAGCTTGATTGTGAATAGCATTAAATACCAAATAGAAGAGTATGCGTTTGGACAGAAAGAGTGGTTCATGAAACTTATTGAGCAATGGAGTGACATGGGCAGACTTGTGCTTTGGGAAAATCATTATGGTAGCTGATTGGAGGACAGATTTGATACAAGGGAATCAATTAGGAGGACACTGAAATAGTCCAAGTGACCAGGGAGAAGGGTACTGACATAAGAGATGTTGTTGAGGAAAAAATTAATGAGACTTTGCCATTTATTGGAAATGTTGAATAAGGGTGAAGAGAGTAAGATGAGTCCAAGGTTGAAACCTGAGTTACTAGAAGAATGACAGTGCTCTTGACTGAAATAGAGAAGTTAAAAAGAGGGGTGGATTTGTAGTGAAAGATGATGAGTTCTCAAGAATTGTAAAGTATTGATGACCACACCAAAAAATATCTCAAAACACTGATAAAAAGAAAATGTGAATTAAAACAACCTTGAGGTTTCATTTATACCCTACAAATTGACAAAGATGACAAAAATGCAATACTTAATGTTGAAAAAGTTGTGGAATGATAGACACACTGATATATTGTTGATGGAGCTATAAAATAGTATAATCATTTTGGATATCAACTTGGAATTGTGTAAATAAAATGACTAATGTCCATTTCCTTTGAACCAGAGACTACATTATTGGGCTTACACACTACAAAAAAAGCTAACAATAAGAAAGATTCCATATACATCAAGATATTTATACCAGAATTTTTAGTGATAGCAAAGAATTGGAAACAAAGTAGTTGCCCATTGGGGAATGTAAAGCAAATTGTGTGGTACATGAATATAATGGAATGTCAGTGTCCTATAAGAAATGATGTATATGATAAATAAAGAGAAACATGAAAAGATCTACACAAACTAATGCAGAGTGAAGTAATCAGAGCTAAGAAAATAAATTTATTTACTGCAATGTACTGCAAATGTAAGAAAATTATAAAGCTCGACTAGGATTTGAATGGTGAGATATGGAAGGATATCTTTCCACCCCTTTTTAGAAGTGGAACGTCCATAGGTGTTACATTTTGTATATGGCTTTAAATTCTTTCCATATATTGATCAGTTATGCTGAATCCCCCACCACCACATACACATTATTAAATAATAACTATTTGTTATGTAGAAATGGCTTCCTGGGAGGAGAAGGGAGAAAGATACTAGACATAACTGTGATAATTTAAGAAACAGATAATATCAATAAAAACTTATTTAAAATAAAAACAGAAACAATGAATTTTGTTTTGGAAATACCTTCTAGTACATCCAGGAATTCAATCCATTACTGCTTTCATCTTTTATATTTTAAGAAAATTCCAAATTGTGCATTTTCCCACAAATACAGGGACCAGATTGACTTTTGTAGGTATCCTATAGTCTACCACTAATTCCCAAACAGTAGCATAGGAAATATAGTGATTTAGGCTGATAAGGAGACATAGGACAAAGCTTGCAACATCAGCAGCTCCCCCAATCCCTCTTCAGTCTTTCTCTTAAGTTGAATTTGTTGGTGTATAATGTCTTCCTGGAGGTTGAAAAGTCTCCTCATCTTAGGTCCTTTTGCTAAGAGAAGTGCCTAGGATGATGCTAAAGGAACCCAAGTGAGCAAAGCAGGGGGCTTAAAAGGAATAAATTTAAAAGGAATTTTGAACTATAACTCAGACAAGAATTTAGATTCTATCATGAAAGGCCTCTTGTATTGCTTGAATGACAGTGGGATAAAGAGCAGTTCAAAAGACAAAAATGCCTAACAGCTTCTTGTTAGCCATTTGGATAGGCCTGGCTGAGGTCTGCCTCACAAAAGAGCTAAAGATAGAACTTCAGGCTACAAACTACAGAGCTGAGAGATTCCCCAGCACTATGCGAAAGAAATTACATCAAGATTAAGAAGAGGGGGAAGGGGAATCAGCAGGTGGCTCAGAGTGGATAGAGCACAAGCCATGAAGTCAGGAGGACCTGAGTGACCTCAGACACTTAACACTTCCTGTCTGTGTGATCCTGGGCAAGTCACTTAATCCCAACTGCCTCAGCAAGAAAAAAAAAAAGACCAGGGGCAGCTAACTGGCACAATAGATAAAGCATCAATCCTGGAGGACCTGAGTTCAAATTTAACTTCTGATACTTACTAGTTGAAAGATTCTGGGACACTCAACTCTGGTTGCCAAACAAAAAAACATAGCATGGATACAGACACTTGCACAACTGCAGCAAAAAGATTTCAGAGATCATCTAGTATGATGACCTCATTTTACAAATGAAAAAATTGAGAAATACAAGTTAACTGATTTCTAAGATCACAAAAATAGGAAATACCAAAGTTGTAATCAAAATGTATATCCTCTGACTAAATGGCACGGAAAAAATTGTAGTTTTGTACTAGAAACTGCATCATATAGGCAAACAGTTGTATTTCCATAATTGTTGCCCTGGAAGACAGAGCATACAGAGGAAAAAAATCTGTCTTGGAAGGTAAATAACTGGTTAAGAAGATGGTGTGTGAGAATGGGACCTGGATTTCTGGATGACAGCTTAAGACATAGGAATGACAGGTTCCTAATTGGAGAAAGAGTATGCTTAACAAGGGCTGGTAAGAATGTATTTGCCTAGTGTCTTACAAATCTTATTCGGAGAAAAAAATACTTTCAACTAAAAAATGGATGAGGCAGAGAGAAAACTGCCTAGATATATCTACCAAGCTAGATGCCATAGAGGTAAACTATAACATAGAAACAAAAACTATTGCATAAGACACTCATAAGAGAAAAATCCAAGGAAGCAAAGAAGGCCTTAGTGAAAGCCATTACTTCAAATGTGTGTACACAAATGCCCAATGTGTAAGCAACAAGAAAGATTAAGTAGGGGTCCTAACACAGGGTGATAAAGTTGACATCACTGAGACAATGGGACAGGACATTTGACTAGAATGTATGCCTGGATTTTTGAATATCGGTGTGTAAATCTGAGAAGGTATTCTTATGTCAACCAAAGAGAGGAAACATGATTAAAAACACTTGAGTAAAAATTAATAGAGGAAAAGCAGAAATGAATTCATCACCAGAGTATGTTACAGACCACTTGAACAAAAAGAGAAAATGGCTAAGGAGTTGAAAAATAAATTACCAACCTAGCACAGAGCATGATATTGTAGTGATGGGAGACTTCAATTATATAGATATCTACTAGAACTCACTCAATCTGCCAAAAACAGAACAGCAGGCAATTTCTTGATTTGTCTTAATGATAATTCCTTCCTTCTTTCAAAAGATGGAGGAACTAATAAGGGACAACACTGGGCTTTGATAGAGTGACTTTCGCCTTATTGTGTTTGCTTGCAGGTCTTCACAGCACATCTTAGGCATCTGTAGCCATGCTTCCTAGCTTATAAATGCTTTCCCCTAAAAGCCTCTCTTATGTGTTGTTTCTCTTCCATTAGAATATAATCTTATGGAGGGTAGGGACCATCTAAATTATGTTTTTTACTTTCGTTTTTATCTTCAGCACTTGGGACAGTGTGAGGTACATAATAAGAGCTTAAATAAGAGCGCTCTCTCTCTGTCTATGTTTCTCTCTCTCTGTCTCTGTCTCTCTGTCTCTGTCTCTGTCTCTCTCTGTCTCTCTCTCTCTGTGATCTATCTCTGTCTCTGTCTCTCTCTCTCTCTCTCTCTCTCTCTGTGTGTCTCTGTCTCTCTCTGTCTCTCTGTCTCTCTGTCTCTCTCTCTCTCTGTCTCTCTGTCTCTCTCTATCTCTGTCTCTCTCTCTGTCTGTCTCTCTCTGTCTGTCTCTCTCTTTCTCACTCTATCTCTGTCTCCCTCTGTCTCTCACTCTCTCCATCTCTTGCTTTGTCTTTCTCTCTATGTCTCACTCTGTCTCTCTCCTCTTTCTCTTTCCTGATTATTAAGGTGGAAGCTAACAAATTATAGTTTTAAGAGTGCTGCCCCACCGAGTGCCATGAACCCCAGTTCAGCAGTTCTAGAGCTGGCCCCGATGTTGTCACCACCCACCAGAGGTT
>NC_133619.1:519056199-519109957 GCF_048593235.1 Sminthopsis crassicaudata
CCATCAAAAAAGAACATGGATATACCAATCACAAAATCCAACTCACTACACTGTAGGAAAGAAGCTTCAATGTACTTACCTTAAGGATGGCGGGACAGCAGCTCATCTCCCTATACTAATATTACCTATATACACAGATGCTTTGCTGTTGCTGAGTCATTTTCAGTCATGTCTAAATCTTCACGATCTCTTTTGGGCTTATTTCTTGGCAAGAAGCGCCTGGAGTATTCTACCATATTCCTACCCAGCTTCTCTTTACAGATGAGAGACTAAGGCAAACAGGGTTAAGTAATTTGCTTAGAGTCACATAAACTAGTAACGTATCTCTGGGGTCGGATTTGAACTTAGGAAGATGACCTACAAACCCAGCACTGTATTCTACTCCATCTACCTAGCTGCCCAATATTCAGGTACTGCTCCCCTCCAAAGTTACCAGTGATCTCTTAATCACCAAATCCACATGGTCTTCTCAAACCTTATTCTTCTTTGTCCTCCTGCAGACTTTGCCATTGGAAAAGCCCTCTTCCCCCTGATATTCTCTTGTCTTTAGGTTTTGAAGACAGCACTCTTCTCCTGATTCTCCCCCTTTCCCCATGTGACCACTCCTCAATATCCTTGTTGGAATCTCCATCCAGACTACCATACTAGTAATTAAGGGGTCACACAGAGCTCTGCCCTGGACTTTTTTGTCTTCTCCACTTTCACTTGATAATTTTATCATGGATTTAATTGTTGCCTTAAAATTGGTCATTCTCAAACCTACTTCTATAGCCCTAAATTCTTTTCTATCCTCCAATCTCCCATCTTTAACTGCCTATATTAGACATGTCAAAATTGGATGTCCAATAGGCATCTTAAAACTCAACATGTCTCAAAGTAATCTTTTAATTTCCCTCCCCCAAACTTCCCTCAATGGGTTTCTTTTACTGTTGAGAGCATCATTAACCTACCAGTCCCACAGGCTTATAAACCTAGGTATCACCCCTTATGCTGTGCTATCTCTTATTCCTTTTATTCAATCTGTTGCTAAGACTTGTTGATGTCATATTTGTAACCTCTCTCAAATGTACCTTTCCCTCTTTCTGATATTGCTGCCACCTTAATGCAAGCCCTCAAAGCCTTGCATCTGAACTCTTACAATAGCTTTCTAGTTGATCTGCGTGCCTTAAGAATCTCCCCACTTTAGTCCCTTTTCCTCACTCAGTCACCAAAGTGATTTCTCTAAAGCACAGGTCTGACCATCTCCCCTACTTGATGTAGTCCTATGTTCCCTATCACCACCAGGATCAAATATAAAATCCTCAAATATTCATTCAAAACTCTCCAAAACCTCACCTCCCACCTCAGCCCATCTTCTGTCTTCTTATACATTACATTCTCCTCCCCACATACTCTTCAATCTAATGACACTGACCTTCTGGCTGTTCCTTGAACAGAATGTTCTGTCCCTTGGCTCCTGACATTTTCTTTGACTGTCTTCCATGCCTTCTTAACTCTTCCTTTTGACTTCTTCAGGTGCTAGCTAAAATCCCAACTCGTATAGGAAGCTTTTCTCAATCTCTCCTAATTCTAATGTCTTCCCACTATTGACTATTTTTTATTTATTCTGTATATAGGTTGTTTGTACATAGCTGGTTTCATGTTGCCTCCCTCATTAGATTGTCAGGTCATTGGGAGCAGTCGTTTTAGTTTTAAACCTAGGTCTTAGCAAAAGCCTGAATATCTAATTGTTGTTTTTGTCCTTTGTTCTCAAAGAGGACCATAACATCAGGGCACTGATGCCATGATATGCAAGTGAATGGGATTTAAGTGAGGGAGTACTGTGCAAGGTTACCTGCCTCACTTCCCCTCCATTGCCATCTGAGTCCAATGGCCAGCTCCCTCTAACTCTTCCTTCCTTCTCTCCTTCTTTCCCTCCCTTCTTCCCTCCTTCCTTCATTCCCTTCCTCCCTCCTTTCCTTCCTTCCTTTTTTCCTTCCCTCCCTTCCTCCCTCTCTTCTTCCTTCCCTCCCTTCTTCTCTTCCCTCCTTTCCTTCTTCCCTCCTTCCTTCCTTTCCTCTCTTTCCTTTCCTCCTTCCTTCTTTTTCTCCTTCCCTCCTTTCCCCCTTCCTTCCTTCCTTCCTTCCTTCCTTCCTTCCTTCCTTCCTTCCTTCCTTCCTTCCTTCCTTCCTTCCTTCCTTCCTTCCTTCCTTCCTTCCTTCCTTCCTTCCTTCCTAAATATCTAATAGTTGCTTAATAATTATTACCATTCTGACATTAGTGTCCAACACTAACTTTTTGCAAATCATGCTCAAAATCTGTGAAATTGATGGATAAGTACAAGAGCTCCAGGAAGATCTCTCCACTCCCGACTTCAAACTTACTTCCAATCCTATGGTTGTCATCCTAGAAAGTAATCCTTGTAATAGTGAGACCTGGCTTTTGCAGACGCTGAAGCCTCCTCAACAATGACAGCTACTGAAGATCCAGAAAAGAAAGTTCTCAGGACCAGTTCAACATCATATAGAGATAAGATTGTATCAGTAGAAATGGTATTAAAGAAAATGCGTTACCACCTGCTTTACTGCCATCCCATGGGACTGGCCCTGGAACCTTTCCTTCTGAATTGCAGCTGAAACTTAGAATTTGAAAATGGGAGATTCTTGACAGCAAGAATTATCTCCACTTTTCTATTTCTCTCCCAGCACTTGGCACAGTGCTTTGGACATAGTAAGCATTTATTAGTGCTTTTTTATGAATTCATCCATTCATCCATCCATGTATTCATTCATTCTCAGATAACCTGATCAGCATTCAATATTCAGTATAAATGTGAAAAAAATTATGTCTTTTCCATCGTCCCCTTTCAGATGGGAATGTTTCTTTTTATCAGAGCAATACTGGAAAGTATAATCAGGGAATTAAAGCAGTATTCATATTGCATGTGTGTTCCTTCTGGTATTTAGGGTCATACTGAAAAGTTCAGGGTCAGACTAAAGACCTTTATGGACATCAGGATCATCAGTTGTAATATTTATGAACAGGGAATAACTGGTGGTCGGATTGGTGGAGGGAAAGATATACTGGCCAGCTAGAACTTACAACACAAACTATTCAGTGTGTTCTTGTTGTTGCTCAGTTGTCTGATTCTTCAAAATGCCATTTGGGGTTTTCTTGAAAAAGATACCAAAGTTATTTGTCATTTCCTTCTCTAATGGTCATATTACAGATGAGGAAACTGAGGCAAATAGGGTTAAGTGACTTACCCAAGATCATACAACTCATTGTCTGAGATTAGATTTGAACTCATGAAGAGGAATCTTCCTAACACTGGGCCTGACGCTCTATCCACCACATTGTCTAGCTGCCCTACTATGCAGTATACCAAGGATTATGATACAATATAGGAAGCATAGATTCTGGAATCAGAAGAGCTGGATTGTAAAGGGCTGAATCTCTGAGTTGGTGCACTGGAATCAGACAACCGAGCACTTAAAGCTAATCACCGATTGGACAATACTCTATTAGCATATGCTTGGAAAATGGTCCTTCCTACTATTCTGTGCTGGCTAGATCTTTTGGTGTATACAGATAATTATAGAGGAATTTGGGGATGGAATAAGACAAGCCAGAGTCACTTTGGTGGCAGAAGAGGAGAAGGGAGGTTGTGGAGAGCTTGCGTCCATTCCCTGCACTTTTATTCCTAAAGATCAAGAATACTTTTGCTTATCCTGACTCTAGCTGATTCTAAGGCATCCACGATACTAACTCGGTCTTCATACTGGACATTAACAAAACCTCTGCTATTTCCTGTGACACTTAAGTCACTTCATCAATTTGAGTCAGCTTTCTCATTGTTAGAATTAGGGGAAGCCAGGAAACAAATATTTATTAAGTGTTTACTGTATACTAGACACTGTAAGGACTAAGGATACAAATTTAAAGAAAAAGAAAGACAAATCCCTGACTTCAAGGAGCTTGTATTCTAAAGGGAGGAACAAAACACAAAAGGGAGTTGAAAGATTAAGTTATTCTTTGGGAGATATTTGTTATTTTTTCCTTATCCGTGACTCTAATACATATTAACATGTATCCAGATTTCTCTTTTGTTCCACTGAACTTTAGCTGCTTCTTCTAGAGTGGCTGCAAAGTGACTTTCATTCTATATTCAGCAGCTCTCATTGTCTGAAAGTCAATTATCAGAGCTAAGAAAAATCCCTCTTGCCATAACTTTCCTCTTAGATAGTGAGGACATCCCTTCCATGCTAGCCTCTTGAGATGGAGAGGGAGCAAAAGATCTCAAAAAGGTATGACTTTTTTTAGTAAGACCTGGTCACTTTGAGAGTCTTGAGAAGATATTTTTCTGATGTTTACTTCATTTCATCTAGCTATAAGCCCCGACTCCTCTGATTACCACCGATGTATATCTGGTCAAGTTATACAACCATTCTGAAGCTCAGTTTCCCCATTTGTAAAATGGGATAATAGCATCCTCTTTCCTTCTTAACCAGAAGTTATGAGACTTTGAGGAAATTAGAAGAGAATATATTCCAGTTTTTTGAAAGGATTCTCCTACAAGAAGAAATTCTGGCCTCAACTCTCCTCATCCCCAACTTCTTGGACAACTTCTTTACAGGATTTAATGTTTCTCAAATCAACCACATATTCCACCAGCCAGCCAGAACCTCTGACCTACCTCTTTGTCTTTATGTAGGATTATATTCATGTTACTGCAGAAAGAGATGATTCTAAAATGTCTCCAAAGTAAGATGGGTCCTTATTCTCTTTGGCTTCCATTCTATTGTTCACCACTTCTTACTATATGAAGCTCAGTTTTAGATATAATCTAAAATCCCCCTGCTGTGGCTAAGCCCTTTTTCACAAATTCAGTTTTCATTAGACACAGGGAACATCAATTTTCCTACTTCTGGGTAACAATTTCAAAGAACTTCAAGGAGCATCCATTCCAAACCTCCACTCACTTTACAGATGAAGACACTGAGGTTAAGGGATTTCTACACATTCCAACTGGTACTAAGTAGCAAAACTGCAACTTGAAATCATGGGCAGCTCAGTGGTACAATATATAGAATGCCAAATCTGAGTCAGAAAGACTTGTTTTCATGACTTCCAATCTGGCCTCAGGTGCTAACTAGCTATGAGGCCTTCCATTTAACCCTGTCTGCCTCAGTTTCTTCATCTGTAAAATGAGCTGGAAAAGAAATGGCAAGCTGCTCCAATGCCTCTGTCAAAAAAAAAAACAAAAAACAAAAAAAACCCAAATGGGGTCACAGAAAGTCGGACACAATTGAAAAATCACTTAACAATTCCATCACTCTTGGATTTGCACTTTGCTACATTAGGGACCCTTTTCTGAATGACTTCCGATTTCCCCTAGAAGTTTCCTGCTGCCCATGCTATAAAACAAACTGTTTCTATATTCCTGTGTGTCCTTATCTCCATTCCATCTTTCTTTCTTGCCTATCATTGTCTCCCTGCTATCCGAGGTCATATTATATTATATTATATTAATTATATAAATATATATATATATATATATATGTATATATATATATACACACACACACACACACACACACACACACACACACACACACACATATATATATATATATATATATATATATATATATATATATATATATATATATATATATATATATATATATATATATATATATTCCTGACATCCTCCAGTGGCTTAGCTGGGATCCTGCTCTCTTCTCTTCCCTGCCTCCATCCAGCCTGACCATCATAGTGCACCCCTCCTCCCACCACAGTAAGGGGCAGAACTTCCCGGAGACAAGGGTTTGTTTATGAACACATGTGTGCCTTGTCTCCCAAATGCATCGTGGTAATAAGTCGTCGGGGCTGCGATGAGGCAGTACAATCGCAGTGACCGATGAGAAGGCCTGATTGCTTGTGCATAGCTGCTGAAAGGGGTCTTGACATTTTAAGTGCTCGTCAGAGTGAGGAATGACAGCTCAAGACAATGAGACACTTCCTCTTTCCCTTTCGCTGGCTATTAATAAGTGCTTGTAAGTCTAGGGATGCTGAAGAGATTTTGAGCCATTGTATTTGGTTTTGTTTATCCTCCGCTTTCCCTTGCTTTCTATTCTTGTTACCTTCCTCCTTGATTCTCAGCCTCCTCAGCCAGCCACTCATCTCAGTTCTGGGCTCCAGCAGCTCTTTGTCTTGGAGTTGGATTGGTTAGTGCTCAGAAAATGTCATTAGGCAGCTGAGTTGGACCTAAACCTGCCTTTTTTTTTCTGGAATTCAATCTCAGAGGCTCCCTGGAGCAGAAGGCAAATCTGAGTTTTATGTTCCATGGAAGCCCAGAATAATAGAAATAATATGCCCAGCAGGGAAGGAGCAAAGTTTGGGGGGAGGGGAAGGACAGCCCAAAATTTGAGCATCATGTGGGAGAGGGGTCAAGATTTATAAGGAGTGGTTTCCTATTCAACCTCCAGACCATTTAGAGATCAAGAAAAGGAACCTGGTATTAGGCTTTGTTAGTCTAAGGAGTGATTCAGATATTTCAGTACCCAATCTCCTTCCTTTCTTGGCCTTGCATCTGAAAGGTGATCAACAGAAAAGAATCTTCTGTTGTATAAATAATAATGGAAATATAAATGAAAATGTATTTCATTTGGTAAATTAGATTTTTAAAAATAATGAATTTATTTAATCAATTTTCTTGAAACAAGACCTAGATGGCTTCTCCAGAGGAAAGAATTTGTCACTAGACATATAGGTATTAAGTCGTGGAGCTGGAATTTGAAATCTGAATGTTTCTCTTTCCCTTCCTTCCTTCCTTCCTTCCTTCCTTCCTTCCTTCCTTCCTTCCTTCCTTCCTTCCTTCCTTCCTTCCTTCCTTCCTTCCTTCCTTCCTTCCTTCCTTCCTTCCTTCCTTCCTTCCTTCCTTCCTTCCTTCCTTCCTTCCTTCCTTCCTCCTTTTCCTTCCTCCTCTTTCTTTCCCATATACTACTTTATAGTCTAACCTGGAGCCAGTTAAAGATGATAAGCTCTCCCAGCCTTGGGGAGAAGTCCATCAGACTTTACATGCTCACTCATAGACTCTTCCACAAATATTTGCATTACATATATGTATACACAGAATGGGCAGCTGGGTAAGTGCAGTGGATGGAGGGATAAGCCTGGAGTCAGGAAGACTCATCTTCCTGAATTCAAATCTGGCCTCAAACACTTACTAGCTGTATGACTCTGAGCAAGTCACTTAATTCAGGCTGTCTGACTGTCTTTACTTAACTGTAAAATGAGCTGGAGAAGGAAATGGCCAACCTCTTTAATATCTTTACCAATAAAACCCTAAATGGGGTCACAAAGAGTTAGACCAGACTGAACAGCAAAACACACAGATCCAAGCTTGCTTATTCTCTCACACACACTAGTGTTCACAGATTCACAATCTCTACACAGTCATATACTGCCATATAATCTTGCATGCACAAAAATACAAGCATATCCCCACAATAGAATCAGAACAGGTGATGTTTATATGGTGTTTTGCAGCATACAAAGCCCTTTTGCACACATTATCTCATTTCATCTTTATGACAGTCCTGTGATAAAGGCACAGTATTTTGGAAAGCCCTGGCTACTTACTACTTCCAGAACTGGAACCTAACAAAGCAACACTAAAATTCACCCATCGTTAAGCCAGGTAGAGTCTGCTACCAATGTGCCCTCCAGAGAACTTTGTACTAGTCCTTGGAAAAATAACTGTCCACTGTTTCTCTGGCCCAGCCTGCTCTGGTGGCTCTCTCAAGTCAGAGAGTTCCCTTGTGGGTCCCTCATGGCTGGCTGGAAGTTACATAAAGAAAGCCGTTCTAACTGCAACAAATGTGAGATGCTAAGACCAAGGTGAAATTATCTTCTGTTTGTGAATGAAAGGAAGGCAACCCCTGCCCAGGTTGGACAAAACATTGCTTTTCTCAAACACAGGAGAACAGCCCAGAGGATCGCCAGCCTGGGGAGTCTCTGCTTGGGGAAGTAGGGGGAAGAGGAAGCATAGTTTCCGAAGCCTGACTGAAGTCCCTTCACTACCTCTGCTCCCTCCCCTCCCCTCTACCTTCCACCCACCCTACTCTCCCCCAATTCTCTTTTCAGCCTGGCTTCATTGGCGTGGGCCTCTAAAGCCTTATCCCAGTCCTGCAGCCATTGGATCTCTTTATTCCGATTCAATTACACACACAATACAAGCTTTGCAAACAGAAAATTACACGCCACAATAATTGAATTCTTCCCTGGACTTTACAACACATGGGACTGTGCTGTGGCTTACTGCTGCTCCCATGGCCCCAGATAGTTCTCCCCCCTCCTTTCCCTCCACCCCCTCAATCCCAGCTCATACTGACCACTTGCCACTTGGGGATCGTTCCTTTGATCCCCAGGGAACTAGGGAGCACATAGCTGGAAGCTGATGCTTAATCACTCCTTTCTTGCATGCTTCCAAGGCCAATTCATTCCCCCTATCGCCGACTATCCTGCATCTTTAAAACGTGGACTATACTCTTGCTTTTTCTTTGTGTCCTCAGAACTTAGCCTAATGCCTAGCACACAGCGAGGGCTCAACAAATGTTTATTGACTGAGTGACTAGCTCTTGGCAACTTTGGGACCACTGCAAGCCATAATTAGTAATGAATGAAAAAAGCATTTATTAAGCACTTACTTTGAGACAAACACTAGACCAAGCCCTAGGAGCACAAATACTTTTAAGAGGTGTTCTTCAAGGAGTTTTCAATTTAAAAGAGGGAGACAACATGGATAGGGGAGAGGTGAATGAGGAAGATTATCTGGGTCTGGGAGATTCACGGAGAATGGGATAAAACCTCAGGGCACTCAACTGAGATACTCTTTGCAGAAATAATAGTAATGTTGATTTGATTACTAATTCTCAGAGCAAAAATAATGGAAAGGGGGAAGGGGTACTCACTCTCCTCAGGACAGGAGAGAGTCAGGGTGAAGAAGCATGGTCCTAGGAAGTTTAGAGCTGAGTTGATAATTTAGTCCTAGGTATGGTCTTTGTGTAAGGCAGCTTAGGATGTTCAGGGGATTGAGTGCCAGTCCTGGAGTCAGGAAATCCTGAATTCAAATTTGGCCTCAGACACTTAACTAGCTGTGTGACTTTGAGCTACTCTCTTAACCCTGCTAGCCTCAGTTTTCTCTTCTGTAAAATGAGCTGGAGAAGGAAATGACAATATTCTAAGTCAAGAAAACCCAAGGATACAACTGAAACAATTATATTGAGCAATATGGTCCTTGCATTTTTTTTTCTGTGGCAATTGGGGCTAGGGTCATACAGCTAGGAAGTGTTAAGGGTCTGAGTCCTCAGATTTGAACTCAGGTCCTCCTGACTTCAGGGTTGGTGCTCTATCCACTGCACCACGTAGCTGCCCCTGCATATTAGTTTTTGAGGGTAATAGAATATTATTATCAGGGAAGGAGAGGGATGCAGTGAATATGTTTTTGCTCCAGAATATCAGTTTCCAAAGGAAGTTGCTCTTCCTCCAGAGAACACACTTCTTCCTCTCAGGAACTATCATGGAGCATAGTCCTGAATGAACAGAAAAGCATTTAACAAAGCACTTACTGTATGAAAAGTCTGACTGCTGAAGATAGAAGAACAAAACTGAGATGGTCCCTGACTAAAGGAGCTTAGGTGGTAATAGGGAGCTACAACACATGCAAGGGAGTGGCATTTTGATTTGGAAAGTCACAGGAACAGTGAAAGGAGCCATAGTGGAATAGAGTGGTCCAGACTCTCTGGAAGCAAAATTTCTTGATTACGACTCCAGAGATGGAAAAGGGCAAGGAGAAAGGACAAATAGCAGGCTGCAGGTAGGATGGGGAAAAGTTCAGCTGGAGCATAGAGTGAACTATGACTGGAGCCAACCTACATACCATGGCCCATAAGAGCCACATTAGGCCATGAAGGCTCCAGAAAGAGAGTCCCAAAGCTAAAATTTCTCTAGGACATACTGTATAGATCAGAGGGCTTAATGGAAGGGCAACTTTGGAGTATGTCTTTGACCATGGGCATGTCTCTTAATCTCTCTCCTCCTTTATAGAAGACCCTTAATTTGTCCTCTGTAAAATGAGAGGGCTGTACTAGTTCATGTCTCTTCCTGCTCTAAATCTGTGGTGCTGTAATTCCATAATCCACCTTATCTCCTCGGATACAACCTGCTTTCCCTTTGACCCTTTGCTAATGTAAATCAGATCTGGAAGGATCTCCAGAATGGAGTGAGAACTGCCACTCCGTTAAAGTGGCCAGAGGGTGGGGAATCTGTAGGGACCCCAGAGATTTCCACTAGTTTTGATGTAACTTGATAGAGAAAGAAGAGTGTTCTTTTTCCCTGGTCACAGCCACAGATAGTTCAGCATAGGAGGGATGTTGGGCAGGCCCTAAGTTTGGCCACAGCATAGGGAAGGGTTCGTGCCACCTGGCAGGACTGCCAGAGTCTCTCCAGGAGTCATTAGCAAGCATAACAATGATCTGGCCTGGGGAATAGGCCAGAATCGAGTCGTCCTCCAGGAGCTCGCCAGCCCCTCCATCCAACGTAGACCCTGGCCGGTTTTGAAAGCTGCAGGGCCTTCAGTTCTGGCTCCAATGCCAGCCTCGGGAGGAATAGGTTCAGGCTTTGTGTATGGATACCCAGAGTACAGGCACTGGGCCCTCATCAGCACAGAACGGGGTTTTCCAGAAGAATAGTGTCTATCTTCATCTCTCTGAAAGCCTTGGGGTAGAAGTGGAGAATGTGAGAAAGAAGGGCTGCTGGGAACAGATTAGGCTCTGCACATCTTCACTAAGAACTCCTCCCAACATGTCTTTCCCCTATTATAACTGAGTCCTTTACATTGTTTGGTTGGTACCCACCTTCTATGAGGTACTTTTCATGTATTCCATCCCTCAAAACACTTATATGTCCTTTCTTTGGGAAAAAGGATGCTCAAATCTACATGGCCTGGAATAGATTTGTTCTGGGGTGAGATCTTGAGGTGCCTAACTTTGGAGATATAGAATCACAACTTCTCAGAATTAATCCAGTCAAAGTGTCCCAACCAATGGAGGAACAAATCATTTCTCCACATCTCTGCTGAGGAATGGACAGTCAGTCTTTGATGGGAAATACTCTGCTGTAGAAAAGCTCTAATTATTAGAAAGTTCTCCTTTATATTGAACCTAAATCTGTCTCTCTCACCCATTGTTCCTGGTTCTACCCTCTGGGACCAAGCAGAACAAAACTAATCCCTCTTTCACATGACAAGCTTTCAAATATTTCAAAACAGTTATCATGACACCTTCCCCAACCCATCCCTTAAGTCATCTCTTCTCCAAATTAAACATCCCCAATTCCTTCAACTATTCCTCCTGGGACATAGTTTCCAGACTCCCCATCATCCTGGTCCAGGTTCTCTGATTTATCAGTTTTCCTCTTAAAATGTTGCACTGCTATGACCTTTGAGTGACTGCTGAGCCACAGGAGGTCACAGGGAGATTCAGGAGGGTGAGAATTATTGACAGCCTTTGTCATTTTGCTGAGTGTTCAAAATAGAGTTGTTTTAACCATGATTATTTAAAAAGTAAATAAGGAATTACTTGGAAAAGAAAAACTGTAATTTTTGTTAATTGATGTGTGTATAAACATCTATAGCTTATGAATAATTTGTACAATAGATGGTATTTGCTCTTCTGAGTCTAGGAGAATGTTTAGCGAATTAATCAATTGATTAACAAGAATTTTCTAAGCACCACTTACTGTGACAGGCACAATACTAGGCACTGTGGATATAAATACAAAAATAAAATAAAATAATACCAACTTGCAATGAATTTGCATTCTAATGTGGGTAGATATATAAATACATAGAGCATAAATATAAAAATAGAAAGCACAAAGATACACACAGATGTAATAGTTAAATACAAGGTAATTTGTGAGGGGATATGCAATCATTGGATTAGGGGGAAGGCCGTGGAATTAGGAAAAGCTCCCTGCTGAAGATGGTACCTGAGTTGTATCTTAAAGGAAGAGAGAAACTTTATAAGACAGAAGAAAGAAAGGAGAATGAGAACAAGCTGTTCCCTTAAGACATCACAAACATTTTCTAAATCATCCATCTGAACTATCCATGACTAGGAACGACTACTGTTCAAAAGCCCCATATTCCCTCCCTCTCCTTGAAGATGGAATTGAACTGCAGTCTTTACAAAGGAAGATGGGGGAAAGGTTGCCACAATAGCAAGGCTGGACGTCAGGGGCTCTTCTCTCTCAGAACGGCTTCTATCGGTAGACCCAGAATGGTGGGCATTCTTTCCTAAGCCAGAGAAGTAGGGGAGTCTAACCAAATCTCGCCTTGAAAGTCGCCATCACACATTCCATAGCCCACAAGAGTCTTACTTCCTATTTGGTCTCTTCCTTCAGGTATAAAGAAAACAAAGCTATTTTGGAATTGGAGTTTCCCCTATTTTGGAAAAGTTAGATCTAGAGAGCCAGGGGGCTGGTGTTGCCAATTAGAACAGTTAGTGGGAGGGGTTTCTGTATGTTTCCTGTATCTCTCTGGTACCTCGGAGCTGAACTTCCAAACCTTTTTAGATAGGGAAGAAGCAAGCCCATCTCCGCAACTGTCATTCTTCCCTGCTTGCAGAGTGGAAATCATTGCTGGCCGCAGAGCAGGAGCTGACATTTGTAATTCACCATCATGTGCTAAATGATGCTCTTCAGCTGAGTGGCCCCTTGCCCTGCCCGACAGGAGCTCCTGCAGAAGGGGGAGGCACACACAGGTGTTGCCCATTAGTTCGACTTCAGAGACTCCCTTACTTTCTACAAGAAGCCCTTCCTGATACTCCCAGTCTTCAGGACACTCCCTTCCTAAGTTACCTCATTTTTTTTTTGTTTATACTTCATATGTATACGTAATGTCTCCACTTTTAGAATGTCAGTTTCCTGAGGGAAGAGACTATGATTTTTTAAGTTTTTTTTTTAATTAAGCTTTTTATTTTTCAAAACATATACATGGATAATTCTTCAACATTGACCCTTGCAAAATCTTGTGTTCCAATTTGCCCCCCTTCCCCCACCTCTTCCCCTAGATGGCAAGTAATCTCATATATGTTAAACATGGTAGAAATACATGTTAAGTTCCATATATGCATACAGATTTATACAATTATCTTGCTACACAAGAAAAATGAAATCAAACCAGAAAAATGAGAAATAAAGCAAATGCAAGCAAACAACAACAAAAAGAGTAAGAATGTTATGTTGTGATCCACACCCAGTTCCCACAGTCCCCTCTGGGTGCAAATAGCTCTCTTCATCCCAAGACCATTGGAACTGGTCTGAATTATCTCATTGTTGAAGAGAGCCACAAGACTATAATTTTAAAATATATTTATATTATATATTTACAGTACTTAATAAATGTTTATTTTAATGTAATTATATAGTTATATATGTGTATATTATATATAATATAATTAATATATTATAGTGCTTAATAAATTGATTGATATGAAAGACTTTTTCTTCTTATCTTTTGTTACTGAAAAGGGGAGTGAGTGGTTGCAGTCCAGGAAAGAGAGTATTTGGAGGCATCAGGAAGTATCTAAAACACCGATGAACGCGGGTAGGAGAGTCAGGAGGGGGTCTGAGAACCATGAATGTGAATTTAGGGGTGGTTGAGAAGCTGACATGAGAGAGAACTTGGGAAGGCAGGCGTGGACGCACAGTGGTGCGTTTGGGTAGGATTTTGAGAACTGAAAAAGGCAGAGGTTGGGAATCCTCACTTCTCTAGAGCTTGCCAGAGGTCTCTGTATTTCTGCATGGTCATACTCATCAGCTGGGACCTAGTTGTGACCCCTCCTCCCCACCACCACGCACAGAGCAAATACCAAGATGGAGCTAGCAATAACACAAACTATAAGATTAGATTTTTGTCCGGCACCAACCTGTCTGAAATGTGGACACAGCTGAACAGTTCATCTCCAGATTTCCATTGCTAAAAGAGTGTCCAGGGACTGGGGGGAGGCACTCGGTGACTTAACACGGAGGATTCCCTAAGGCCTCCAGGCAGAGCCTAACAACTCAGACCAAGAGAACCTAGGGAATCAGGCAGAGGAGGGAGGCCGCCCCTCATCCCTTCTGCCCTTTCCCTCCTCCCTGATGGCACATTTTCCAACTCAAACGCTTCTTTAGCCGGTTTTGCTTGGGTGCGTGGTTTCCGATGCCTTTCAGAAATAAGGTTTATCTAGCTTTGAAGGTCTTATTCCAGGGACATTTCTTTCTTTCCCTTTTTTATTTTTTATTTTTTTAAACGAAAGAAAGAAAGAAGAAAAAACAGCAGCTTTGACTAGGCTGAGGGTGACACGATGACTGATTCTTATGCAATGTTGCAAGTGCCTTTCAGCGCCAACAATGGCAGGTTCTTTGACAATGTCATGCGTCTATTCAAAACAACTGGCATGCCAGTCAGAGGCCTGTGCGTTTGCACAGTGCTTGTTCTCCGTAGCGATAAGACATGTTAGATTTTTCCATTCTATTTGAGAAATAATTCTGGTCTTTTTTAAGTCCCTGGCTTTTTTGATTATTTTTTTTTTTTTTTTGCCTCTTTGCTGAACAATAGGACCTGTCCCTGTTTGATTCCTTGCGTGATGCCTGTGTTATAACAACTTGAGAAAGAGAGAAAGGAAGGAGTGGGGGACAGGGCTTGGGGCGGTGGGTGGAGATGGAATGGCTTAACAGCCCTTGCCGGGTGCTCCCTCGGAGAGGGACAGGGTTAAGGAGGGGCTGGGAGATTAGCCCAGTCCCTTCGATTCCTCGTGGCTCCTTTTGTTGGGAGCTAGGAAATGAAGGAGGATGGGTTAATTATGGGGTGGCCTGTTCTCCCTGGCCTAGAATACATCGGTTAATCCTCTCCAAATCAGGAGTTAAGGGAAGAAAGGCCCATTTCCTGATGTTGCTAAGGGGACACAATAAGTTCACAATAAGACCCGATGGATGGATTCATTTGTTCTTATAAGATTCCTAGCTAGTTCTTTTCATCTAGATTTCCACGGGGAGTTTGCTTGTTCCCATCTCTGTTCCTTTTACCAGTCCTTATGTCCTGAATGCCTTCTTTTCCCTTAGCCATTTTGACATTTAGAACTGGCTCAAAGTTTGGCCCTCCTCCAGGGGGACCTCCCCTTTTAATTCTCTCTGATCTTCATCAGTCCTTTGTTTTCCATTGGTCTAATTGATATCTGTTAATCTACTGAATCTTAAATTATGGCACCAAACTTCTATTTCCCTGATTTAACTAAATACCGAGGACTCCTTATGGGACCTTGATGTAGATTCACACATATGCTGCACTGGTTCCACAAAAGCATATTGAAGGTGAAATAGTAATACATTCTGTGGTCTACATAGCACCAGAGGGGGGCTGTGATGGGCAGATAGATAAATGCCTTAGTAATGACTTGGATAATCTTTTTTTTTTTTTTAAAGCTTTTTATTTTCAAAACATATGCATGGATAATTCTTCAACATTGATCCTTGCAAAGCCTTGTGTTTCAGATTTTCCCTCCCCTTCCCCCACCCCCTCCCCTAGATAGCAATATATGTTAAACATGGTAGAAATATATGTTAAATCCAATATGTGCATACATATTTATACAATTATTTTGCTGCATAAGAAAAATCAAACCAGACCAGAAAAATGACAAAGAAAATAAAACATAAGCAAACAACAACAAAAAGAGTAAAAATGCTATGTTGTGATCCACATTCGATTCCCACAGTCCTCTCTCTGGGTGGAAATGGTTCTCTTCATCACAAGATCATTGGAACTGGTCTGAATTATCTCATTGTTGAAGAGAGCCACATCCATCAGAATTGATCATCGTATATAATCTTGTACAATGTTCTCTTGGCTCTATTCACCTCACTCAGCATCAGTTCATGTAAGTCTCTCCAATCCTCTCTGAAATCATCCTGGTGATTGTTCTTACAGAACAATAATATTTCATAACATTCACATATCACAATTTGTTCAGCCATTCTCCAATTGATGGACATTCATTCAGTTTCCAGTTTCTAGCCATTACAAAGAGGGCTTCCACAAACTTGTTTGTACATGTGAGTCCCTTTTCCTCCTTTAAGACCTCTTTGGGATACAGGTCTATTAGAGACATTGTTGGATCAAAGAGTATGCGGTTTGGTAGCCCTTTGGGCAGTTCCAAATGGCTCTCCAGAATGGTTGGATGACTGGGCTAATCTTAACAGAAAACCACATTGAGAAGCTCAAGCTAAGCACAACCAAGCTAAAAGTGGGGATCCTGAGGGGAGAGGCTAAAACAGCCTTGACATAGGGTAGTCTTGAGGAGGGTTCAGAGTTGAAGTAAAATAAACACGACCAAGTCAAGGAAAGAAAAGCTAAATAACTGAAAGCATGAGGATGTAGAGAAAGGGCAGCAATGAGAAGCTGCAGCACCATTAAGTGGGGGGAGGACCCAATGAGGGACAGGGGCTGAGTAGTGAGCCAAGTAGGGACAGGAATACTATGCAGCCAGCCCTCTCTGGGTAGGTGAGAGGATGCTCAACTATATACTGACTCTGTAAACAAATTATCTTGGCAGAGGATAGAAAACCGAGGAAAGGAGCAGAGTAGAGGATAGAACAGAGATAAGCTGAGTGCTTGACTAATGCCCAGTATCAGGACTAATTATTACAGTTTGTAAAGAGGGATGGATTGTCTCAACTTTAAAGTGTAAGAAGATAAAAGACTTAGAATCTACTCCCAGATCTTCTCCTAAAGAGTTATTCAACCTTAATCAAATCGCTTTAACGTCCTGGGCTTTGGCTTCTTCATCTATACCTTAAGAGAGTTGGACTAATTGATCTCTAAAGACTCTTCCAACTCTAGAGTTCCAGGATTATTGTGTACTGGAATTCTATTAGCAAAAGGACTTGGGAGTCTTAGATTCCAAAAGATAGTTTTCAGTTCAGAATAAGACACAATAATAGACTTGAAATTCAGAAGAAAAAGGAAGCAGAAAGAATAGATGTTTTCATGTACTTGAGTTGGAAATATTAGCAATAAATTTGACTCTGGCAGCAAAGACAAAAAAGTAAATATACCAGATTATCATAGTTTTCCTTTCTCTTTCTAGAGAAACATACAAATTCACCTATAGAGATACAAAGTTTACTGGAGCTAAAGTTTAGTAAGATTTTATCATGTAAATTCTCACATAAAGAACACAAATTACATGGTGACTAATTTTTTTCATATCCCCTATGTCCTCTCATAGTTTTTAGTATTCTATATTGCCCACAACAGGGATACAATTAATGCTACTAACTGGTTGATAAGTTGAATCAATATTTTCTGCTCCTGATCCATACCAGGAATAAAACCTTTCCTAACTATGGATGAGTGGATGGGGCTTTTGGGGAAAATTGGTTTAAACTATTTAATATTGACTCAACTTGAGCACCCACATTCCTTAATTGGCAAAATTCTTGAGATCATTTGGATTTTCATCTAGAGAATCTGTCATTCTGTTATATGTAATCCAGATCTCCAGACCGTAGCTCAGATACTACTTTTTTTTTTTTTTTTTAATTAAAGCTTTTTATTTTCAAAACATATGCATGGGTAATTTTTCAACATCAATCCTTGTAAAACTTTGTGTTCCAAATTTCCCTCTCTCCCCCCACTCCCTCCCCTAGACAGCAAGTAATCTAATATATGTTAAACATGTTAAAATATATGTTAAATCTTGTGTATGTATACATAATTATACAATTATTTTGCTGCATAAGAAAAATCAGATCAAAAAGTGTAATGTGCCTTCCTGGCAGTTACAATTACCAGTCTGTCCTAGGCCCAACAGAGTACCTTTGACCACTGACCTTTGCAGTGTCAACTCTACCCGGCTCGCCTCCTCTGAGGCCTTCAAAGGTCTCTGGCCACGATCTTGAATCTATAGTTTAATAACTGGTAGCATGCTCAAGAGCAGCCATGTGTAATTTTAAAAGCCTTTATTATACCTACTCACATAATGCCCTGACTTGATGCCCTGACTTGTTGGTTCCCTAGTGAACACCTGGTCTGAAGACCCACATGTTCACTAACAAAATCCTTACCTTTCTGGGCTATCCATCCTCTTGGCTCAGGAAGCCAGGTTAAAGAGAGCGACTGCTGTCTGCAGTGGGCTTATAAAGGGCCTGTGAGGTCACACATACACAGCCAACCAGCGAGAGAGTCACCCATTACGAAGCTATGTCAATGTGGACAGGATCCCACCCACAGAGCAGTCCTAATATCCACAGAGATTACTTCCTGGGGCACTCAAATCTCCCATTGCACTGTGTCCGCCCATTTAAAGGGCCCTTACAATTCCCTTCTCTTGTTTTGCGGGAACGGCACATCTCATCAAGCTAAACTTTTAGCACCAGCTATAGTTCACTTGATCCATGAGATGACTGAGTGTTATGCCCAAGGAGGTACAGAGAAGCAGATCAGTAAACAGTAGTATGACAATGAGAACCAGGCTCAACAGTGGCCCAAGTGTTCAACCCATTCATTAAGGTCATACTCAAGAAGATAATAAACCAAAGAGGTTGGATGCCAATGAGGTAGGATGTCAACACTGAGGTGGGAAGTCAACAAGGTAAAACATCACAATTCTAGTTAACAATTAAATATCAGTGAGGTAGGGTGTCACAATTCTAGTTACATTTATCACAATTCTAGACCAATTCTAGTTTCTTACAATTCTCTATTGCACTTGTCACAATTCTAGAGCAAGTCTAGCTTATCACAATTCTCTATTGCACTTTTCACAATCCTAGAGCAATTCTAGTTTCACAGGTGCACATAAGCAAAGTCATGTCCAGTAACATTGTCTCAATAACAACGGCAGGTGGGTGTGTTGGTTTTTCACCCACTAATTTAAAAGCATAGTCCTTCAATAGAAAGCATAGGGCAAAGCCTCTCCCCAGGCCACCATATGGCAAGTAGCCACGGGAGGAGCAAGCAGGCCCATTGTCCATTTACAGTCTTTATATTGCATATCACCGGAAACAGTCCATTTCAGCTGCTACACTGGAACTGTGTTTGCTGTCTCTGGTGTCACAGTCAGAGGGACATTACTGCCATCAGCGTCTGGGGGGCTGCGGACATCTGGCTGGTCCCTCTGGGGTGTTGTCCTGCTCTTGGATACCTAGGTCACAAATGTCTCTGGTGGGAATCAACTCCTCTGCTGCTGGATCTGCACCCAGGAAGGAATGTACCCGGGGCCCAACTTTGGGCCTTTCCAAATGCCATCCAGGCCTTTCCACATCACAGTGGAAGGAAAGTTCTTGTCAAAAAGATGAACAAAAGTCAGACAAAAGTCAGTCTGTCACTTAGCTGCACTTTCTGTGTATGCCCGAAGTGCATTGCTAAGGTAAAATGCAAAGAATTTAAAAATGTAAAACCAAAATAATTTAAAAGTGTAAAACCGAAATAGATTAAAAATGTAAAACCAAAATAACTAAGTAATGTAAAATCAAAATACTTTAAAGATGTAAAATCAAAAGTGTTTAAAAATGTAAAATCAAAATTTAAAAATTGCAAGCAATCACATATATGTATTGCCACATCTTGTGCATATCCCAAAATTCCCTTCTCTTGTTTTGAAGAGAAGATCTTGGGGATATAGTCTGTGCAGTAATGACTTTACTAATAGAATTATAAGAAATGCCAATGGAATGGGCAAAGTCAAATTCAATGCAAAAACACCTAAAGGCAAAATATCTGTAACTGTCTTAAATGCATGTGAAATTTCTACAATGGAAAAATGGTTGATCACATGTCTAGCTGCTTCTCCAGATTGGAATGAAGCCATAATGTCCATTGGTCTTAAAACATTAAATTTCAAACCATAAGGGTTTTGTCCTATAGGGAGTATAGGAGAGTGAAAGAAAGATAAGCTGTGTAGCCTTCTGCCATGCTGGAACTCTGTCTTCCCAGAAATCAGCCGGACTCAGGATCACTAAACGTCTTGATTCTTGATCTTTTACAGTCACCCTCCAACGCCAGGTCATGAGTTCGAGACAGTGTGAGTTTCTCCTCCTCCTACTCCTCCCACACAAGTCACTTCCCCCTCTTTGTCCCACCAATCAAATCAGCACAAAACAGGTGGGGAGGGTCAACCTTCAAACAAGTTAATAGGGAACTGTCCATTTGGCAATTAGTCTCACGTGCTTCATTATCCAAGAGCATTGCTCAGTTCTAGCCCTTTACAAAAAAGGAAAAAAAGGAAAAAGAAAATGCAATAAAAAGTGAAAATGCTATGATGTGATCTACTTAGTTCCCACAGCCCTCTCTCTGAGTGTAGATGGCTTTCTTCATCACAAGATCATTGGAACTGGCCCAATCATTTTTGGAAAAAGCCATGTACATCAGAATTGATCATCATATAATTTTGTTGTTCACATGTACAATGATCAGATACTATATCTTATTTTTAAATTCATAAATTTAATAGAATGTAGAGCTGGGAGGTACCTGGAGATCCTTTACCAAAGGGATTCTTAATTTGGCATCCATTAATTTATTTTTCTAATATAATGATAAATACATTTTTGTGTTATTGATTTCCTTTGAAATACTATGTATTTTATTTTATGCATTGAAAAAACTATTCTTGGAAGAAATACATAGGTTCTTACTAGATTTCCAAAGGAGTTTATCAAACACACACGCACACACACACACACACACACACACACACACACACACACACACAAACACACACACACAAACACATTAATAGTTGCTAATATAATCCAGTCTCCTCGCTTTACAAATAAAGAAACTGAGGCCAGAGAGGTGGATTCCAGAATTTCCGATTCCACCCAAACTGAGCATCCTGGCATAGCAGTGTGAACTAAGAGAAGGAGAGATGAGACCCTTTTCTCTAATGGTTCCTTCTTTGAGGCAAACCTGCATCAAAAATGAGAGTCAGAATTCTGCCACCTATGCAGGTTTTGAGATTTCATAATAATGAAAGCTGTCCAAGGTTATAATGGCTGACTAAGGTAATGAGTCCCCCCTCACTGGAGGTGATGGCTAAGTGACCACTTGTTGGAGATTTTGTTGAAGGGATTGTTGGACAGTTGTGAGTAGAAATAAAAAGTAATAAGATATTTACATATAATAATTTTATATAATATGCATAATATTTATGAAAATGTATAGTATTATTGGTATTATTTTATATTTATGTGACATTATATCTATTTAATATATTATATGTGATATTTATGTAATATTTCAAATTTTGCAAAGTGCTTAATGCATCATATCTCTTCTTTGTCATTAAAAATATTGTATTTGTTTTAATTGACAAAGACCTATCTTCTCATCCTCCTATCCCAACCTTCTCCCCTCATTGAAAACAGAAGAAAAACAAAATCCACTCCATGTACACATATACAAACAAATATATATGTATAGATATAGATATAGATATAGATACACATATTCAATCAAAAATCTCTATGTTGGTCATGTCCAAAAAATATTAGTATCATTCTGCATTCCGAATCCTTCACCCCTTCACTCAGGATGTGGGTAGCATGTTTCAAAATTAGTATTCATATGGAGTCCTGGTTGGTCATTATGCTGATAAAAGTTCAGCATGATAGTATTCACTCACATTTAGATACCATAATTTGTTTATTCATTCCTCAATTTATGGGCATCCCCTCAGATTCTCAATTTAATTTTTTCCACCTCAAAAGAGCTATAAATATTATTATATAGAGTTTGTTTTTACCTGTGACTAATCCTTCCCTTAATCTATCTTTCCCCTAATTTTCCTTCTCCTCCTTCCATCCTATTTTTCCATTGAGTGAAATTATTTCTATACCAACTGTGTGTGGATATTCTTCCTTTTCTAATCAGTTCAAATGACTGAGGTTCAAATTGTTTGTAAAGATACCCCCTTACAGGAGCAGCTTGATGGCTCAGTGGATAAAGCACCAAGCCTGAAGTCAGGAGGACCTGAGTTCAAATCTGACCTCAGACACTTAACTCCTAGCTGTGTGACCCTGGGCAAGTCACTTAACCCTTATTGCCTCAGCAATAAATAAATAAATAAATAAATAAATAAATAAATAAATAAATAAATAAAATAAAGATACCTACATATACTTATATGAGATAATAGTAGGGTTCTTTTTTGTTTGCCCATTTTTTCAGCTTACTTCCTGACTTTGGATCTGATGCCAGGGTGGTCTTTGCCACACTTCCAGAGCAAAGGTCTGGGTGGGTCATTTTGTTACTTTCTTGGAGTACTGAGTCTCAAGGACTGACTGAACCTACAAGTTTTCAGTGTTCCCAAAGTGATTTGATCTATGGTAAAGTCTTATGCTGCTGTCTCATCTGAGCTCTGCAAGTTCTGTCTGTGCAAGAGTATTTCTGGCCTGGATTCTCTGCCTCTGTAGCTTAGTTGGAAAGTTGTATTGGTTAAGAGTGGCAGAAAGTGGAGGATGTCCTTTGGTCTGGAATTTTTGTTTTTATTTCTCTGCAGGCTGGGTAGGATGCTAGAAGTGAGAGCCTTCTGAGTTGGAGTTCTGACACACACTGATACTGGTGCCTTATGAATTTCTTCCTTCCTCAGTATACATCCCAGGGTTTTTCTACCAGGGAACACCATCCTAGTGTGCAGGCCCTCTTCTTACTCTGCCCCGGACCTTGACTGTGATTCCCTAATATGAGTCTGGTGGGGTCCTGGTACGATCTGAGACCTCTTTTTCTGGCACACAACCTTTTCCTAGGCTCGGGAGTGTACCGTGTCCAGGGCTCCAGAGCAGACCTCATTCCCAGTGCATAGCCCCCGTCCTTCTCTTTATGCCATACTGGGCCAAACAACAGACTCACTATGACTTTTTTTTAACTTTCTCATCAGAATTCAGTCTAGTGCATTTTCTAGATCCATCTGGAGGGGAATTTGTGGAGAAGGGCTCACTCTACTTATCTTTCTATCTTCTGTACATTTCACTTCATTTGATCCTTACAACAATTTCTTGAGATGGACATTATTAATATCCCCATTTTATAAGAAAACTGAGGTTAAGGAGCTTTGCAACTGAAGTTTTCTTGACATGAAGCCCACTGCTCACATAACACTGCCTGGAATCTATGAGCCAATAAGGGCTAGAAGCTGACCACCTTGGAAGCCATAAAAACTTCAATGTGTCTTGGTGTTAATTCAAGAAAGCATCTGTATAAGTCTTCATGGGAAAATCTAAGCTTACTAATATTGTATTTGTATCATGTACTCATTTTGGTCTAACTCTATATTTCCACTTAGCAAACTTTTGAAATAGTTGACAGATTGGATAAAGGGCTAGCCTTGGAGACCAGAAGATCTAGATACAGAACCAATCATAGTATTTACCTTTGTGTCACCCTGGATAAGTCAATTAAGTTTCCTGTGCCTCAATTACTTTATCTACAAAATGGGAAAAATAATTATATTTATTTTATAAGATTGTTGTGACGAATGGAGATAGTGTATGGTAAGCCCTATTTGCTTTGTATGAATATGAGATAAAATAATCAATTCAACTCCTTTTTGGAACTCTTTCCAGATCTTATGGGCCAACAGTGGTCTCTTTCTAATTATTGTGACTAATTACTGGATTTTATTTATCTTTGCATCTAGTGCTCTCTTGCTACGGCCGCGCGCACACACACACACACACACACACACACACACACACACAAGCACAATCCTTTAGATTTTAAAATTTAAGAATGCTTTTCTCACTATTATCCTATACAGTAGACAATACAAGTATGATCACCCTCATTTTACTGATGAAGAAATGAAGATGTGAGAGGTTAATGACTTGCCTAGGCTCACACAGTTTGTTAAGTGTTAAACTAGAACACAAGTTCAGGTATATTGACTTTTGTGCCCAGGACTCTTTAGCCCACCACTGTAGCCTGTGATGGCCCTTCAATAAAGGTTTCTTTGTTGATTGATTTTTTTGGGGGGAGAGGGACAGTAGAATTCAGGTTTGGGTACCTGATATTTAACCCCAAGGCATTGCTCTCAGGCTTAGTTAAAGGTCTGTCAAGAAAATTGATCCCCATACCTGAAGTGTCTTAGGAGGATGCTAAATCTGAAGAGAGTCCAGTCAGGAGTTCATGGCCCAGGGAAACATCAGGCACACCTGCCCTATCTTCCCACTGAGAAAAGAAAGGTCCCCAGACTAGCTCCTTTTTTATTTTCTATCATGTGCCTGCCTGTCTGCCTAGTGCTACCAAATACTAGCATTTTGCTGTGGAAAGGCCTGGTAGTGTGCAGAGATACTAATCAATTACTTAGAGAATTGACAGTTTGGGGCTTTTCTGCTTAAAAACAAGTTAAAATATGTCACTTGCTTTTTATTATTTTTTAAGAGTGCAGTTCGACACAGGGACTTTAGCATGAATAAACTCAGATTTATGTGCCTATCAGAGGGATCCTTAAACTTCCTAAGTGCTTAAAATGTACACATTTTAACTTGAAAAATTACCAGGTTTGTCTAAAGGAGAATTTTCAAACATAAAACACGAAGCTCATTTGAAGGGAGAAATTCTCCAGTGGAGTGAACCCAGCCTGTCATAAAAAAAGTTAGACCAGGCATAAAGGGAAATGTCAGCTGTGTGGGAGAACCAGCTGTCTCTCCCCCCTTTTTTATTTTTATAACCTAGATCAGATTATAGGAGAATATATGAATGCCTGAGGATGGGCATCGGGGGAGCTGGGAGGAGGGCGAGCCTTTCTCTCCTGGGTGATGCAGAGCCCTCTCCCAGAGAATACATTTTTTACTTCTAAATAAAGCACTCTGGAGTGGCACATTTATAACCAGCAAAGAATTACTCAAATAAGAGACGCTGTCAGCTATTTATTTTAAAAGCTTTTTCCAAAGGAAAAAAAAGGGGGAAAAATCTCTCCACTCTCCTCTGTGTCCCTTCAAAAGGTTTTCAAGTAAATTTCCTCTATGATTTTATTCTTCTCTGTTTAGTAGAGAAGTCAGGCTTCCAGCATAGGAACCAACTCACCCCTACCGCCAACCCCACCATATCCCCCACCTGACTGTATCTGCCTAGCTTCCAAGGAATGAGGTAGAGAGAAATCCATGATCAGGGAAAGTGATCATGGCTAATGAGGAGATGGCGGTGGGAGAGTGGAGAGAAGCAGAAGGAGAGAGATTGGCCATACAGAATTGGACTCTGGGGTAGAAAATCTGAATTTTCCTACCTTTCCAAATATATTTAGTTGTTTTTTTTTTTTTCTGGAGAAGTTACATGATTCAGTGGGAATTCAAGTCTGGTATGTGTGCCTTATTTTACCAAAATCTATGATTCCAAAATCTAAGCTCTAGGTTGCAATAAATTTAAGGGGTGATTTAATTTAGGAGGAAAAGAAGGAAGGAAGGAAAAGAGGGAGGGAAGGAGGCATAGAGAAAAAGGGGGGCAAGGAAGAGTAGGTTTCTAAGGAGGTAGAATGATTTGATATCAAGGTCTCTTCCCATTTATGTTCCTGGGGAAAATTTCACCATCAGTGCTGAGTTGTGCCTAAACTCTGGACTCAAAAATAATAGGTGCTATTTCATATTCATGCTACCATTTCAAAAGGTGACATGCCATTCTGGGAATGTCAGACTGTCTCAGACCTTTTTGTGCTCATATATTCTGGCAAAAACAAATGGCCAACTTGTCTCTGGCTCAATCTGGGTCATCACAACCCCCCCAGGAGCAATAGAAAGCAAATAAACAACAGAATCATAGAGTCCTAAACTTGGAAGGGATCTCAGTGGACATTTGGCCCAACCACTGTAAGCACCAATCCCAAGTCCAACAATTGGTCATCCAGCCTCTGTTCAAAATCCTGAAATAAGAAGGAGATCACTATTTTGTGATGTACTTACTCGATTCAGGGACTTTTGGGGGAGGGGGAGTTTTTCCTTGTGTGGAGCCAAAATGTCCCTCCCTATAAAAATATCCTTTTATACTTACCTCTTTTGTCTTATGAGGTCAAGCAGAAAAAATTTAATCTTGCTTCCATGGGAGAATCTTTCAACTAATTGAAGGGAGCTCCATCCCCATCCCAAAGCCTTCTCTTTTTCAAATTCAATGTCACCCAGTTCCTTCAATAGAGGGACTCAGTAGTTATTTAAATGCTCAAGACTTCGTGTAATACAAAGTGGAGGATTGAGCCATGCTAACACCACTGAACTGGGCTTACTATTTGGTGTTCTTACTCTCTTGTTGAGCTGTCTGTATTTGCTATATGACTAGTCTGTGGATGGCACTGTCTGAGAATTGTGACAATGAAAATGCAAATACTATGCCTTCCCCTTCTCTGCCCCATCAATGACTGTCAGATTCTTATTTATCCTTCAAAGTCCAGGTGAAGTGGCACCCCCCTGCCCCAAGCAAGGTTTCCCTGATCACACACTTTCGTCTCTACCTCTAGCAAGACTTGCTCTCTCTGTGTGTGTCTCTAGAGTATGATGCATGCGTTTCTCTTAGGTTATATATTATATTCTACCATGAATTATTGTAAGTATCAGAAATTGCAAACTGCTTCAGAGCCTACTATAACATTCTTGTATATAGTAAAATTTTCATGCATCTTGTTGAATGATTTAATATTTGAATGTACGGATGGATGCTTAAACATAAACCACCTTCTTTCCTTTGTACTCCCAGCTTCATTCTCAAAGAGGACAAAAAAATTAATCTAAACCATCCAGTCACTATTATCATGTAAATGGATTATCAACAAAAATAGAAATTAGTATAACCATGATAAATAATAATAATTCTCATTTGGATATGAGGAACAGCATAGATAAAATTGGGTAGAACTGGGTTCAAATTATACTAGGAAACTTACACACTAAATGATACTTAGCAAAACATTGCTTTCTCCGAGGCTCATTTTCTCCATCTGTAAAATGTACAGTATCTATAGTCCTTACCTTCCAGGGTTGTTTAAGGGATCAAATAAGATGATAAATCTAAAGTACTTTGTGGACTTTAAAGTGTCATGTCAATGTCAGTAACCATGATGTCACTTAGAGTTTACCAAGGAATTTCCTCTCTACCACTTTGTGGGAGAGATAATGGAAGTATCATCATTATAACATTCTAAAGGTGACAAAAGTGAAACTCTGGCTTGCCCATGGCTATAGATCTAGCAGATATCAGAGCCTCTTCTCATCCTTCAAAAGTTTTTTGTTATTGTCATGCAGGAAGCCAACTCAAACTTGGCGGGGAGAGGAGGGAGAGGCCTTTTTTATTTTTTTTAAAACAAGATACAACTTTAAAAATCATTTAACACATCCCTTCCCCCTCACTTTATAAGGTAAACATGTATAAAGTGAGAAATATATTTCTCATATAGTTTCTTACATGAAAAATTGAGAACCACAGAGATGAGGTGAATTGCTAAAAATATCAGAGGCAAAGAATAGCAGGCATAATTTGAACTGAGATCCTTTAGAGTTCTTTCCACTCACTATATCAGATAGGCTGCCAGAGCTTCGGTTGTCTGTTTTCCAAACCGACTCTCTCATGGATTCACACCCCAATTCCTAATGCCTCATCTTTTCTGGCAGAGGAAAGGCATCTGAGGCTGGAAGGGAAGCATTGTTTTTTGGTGTGTGCCTGTTGGTGCTCATTGGCAGTACCAGGAAAAGAGAACAGTGATAAGAAAAGAGGTGCCTTAATAGATGGAGCTCTCATAGCTCTTCTTTGTCCTTACCCCCTTTCCAAAGAATTCAGATAACTTCATGAGCAGCTGCCTAACACGCTTAGCTAACCCTCCACCATGGGGGGCTGAAGAGACCAGATTAGGCAAGCCAAGGAGGAAGAAGTAAGAATATACACGGAAAAATTAATTAAAAGGGGAGAGAACCTGATATAATAGAAAGAGGGCTCATCTAGGAATTGGGAGACTTGGGTTTGACTATTGCCTCTAGCACTCACTAACAATGTCACCATGGGTTAGTCACATTAGAGCCTCGTGGAATCAATAATATTTGCCCTGCGTAATTTCTGGGGTTGTTATGAGGATTGCCTTGCTAGTATTAAAATACTCCAGATAGTTATTTAAAGGGATCCATTTGTTTCATTTGACGTGAGGTCATGATAGAAGTTATGATCTTCTGTATTGTCCAGCAGGCAGAAAGTCAGAGGAATTTGCCTAAGAGGGAGCTGGTTGGTTGATTGTTGTTCTTCATTCTTAAAAGGACCAAAATTACATCACTGTATTGGGGTCAAAATACAGTGTGTCTGACTACGACTGATCAGATCATTATCAGCTCAGAAGGCTCTATCACAGATTGGGCACAAATAGTCCATGTGAACATTCAGATTGGAGATGTTTCTAAATGTTTGCATCTCTCATTTCTTTTGAGCTATTGCAATTCTGCATTGCTCACAGAGTACAATATCTTGATGCCCACACCCTGATGGGCAGGCCTGTGCCATGTCATGCATTCGATTTCAAAGTTCTTCAGAGAATTGAAAGTACCCTTGTAGCTATCACTTCTTTTGACTTCTTCTGAGTAGTTATCTTGAGTGAATACTCTGCAAAATAGTCTTATAGGAAGTAGACTCTGAAGCAGTATATTAAAGTTCCAGTTCTCCTTACTAGCTATATGACTTTAAGCATGGTATTTTCCTTCTCTGGTCCTCAGTTTCCCCATTTGTAAAATGAAGGAATTGGACTAGAACAATGGTATCAGGCTCAAATAGAAATGAAAGCCACTCAGCCATATAAAAGGACCCTATGGGACACATTTTGACTTAGATAATAACAAATTAACATTACGAATGTTTTATTGTATCTGTATTTATGTTGTTAAATATTTCTCAATTAAATTTTAATCTGGTTTGGGCAGCACTTCAGAGCCTTGTATTTAATACCTCTGACTAGCCCCTTTCATCTCTGACATTCAGTTATTCTAAATGCCAGTGCCATTATCATGTTTTCTCCAAGCTATATCATCAGGGAACATGCCCCCAAACTATTAGTGGGCTTCTTCTCCTCAGCTGCTAGAGAGAAGCTGAGAGTTTGGTTTTTTCAGCAGTGAAAAGTTAGGAAAAATGGATTTTGGTTCCAGATTTGCCACTAACTTACCTGTGTTTTTGGAAAATTCAATTACCATCTCTGGACCTCAGTTACCTTATCAGTAAAATGAGTAAAACCTGGTTTGGGGTTGTTGGGTTTTTTTTCCCCCTCACTGGCTTATTGCAAGATGCCAGTTAGACAACAAATGTAAACATGCTTTGGAAAGTGCAAAATACTAAACAAATGCAAAGATGATTATTTATGATTATGATGATTTTAAAATTGCCCTCCAAAGCCCTTCTGGGCTACTCCACACTCTGTTCTACTTGAGAGATAAGAAAGGCAATCATGATAGAATCAACTCACCTTTATATTGACATTTAAACTCTCCATTACTTGGCCTCTTCCTGCCTTTCCAATATCTTTACACTTTAATCCCATCTTTCCACTCTACAAGCCAGCCTCACTGGTTGATTTGCTGTTCTTCATATATGATATTCTATCTCCTCATGTCAAAATGCTCTCTTTCTTACTTCTGCCTCTTAGCTTCCCTGACTTCTGGCAACCTCCTTCTGCAAGAGACCTTCTCCAAGTCTCTCCAGCTGTTATGTCTTTCCCTCTAAGATTATTTGCCACCTTTATTGGTGTTCAGTTGTATCTAATTCTTTGTGACTCCATTTGGGGTTTTCTTGACAAGAATACTGAAGAGGTTTGCCATTTCTTTCTCCAGCTCTTTTTACAAATGACAAAACTAAAGCAAATAGGGTCAAGTGATTTACCTAGACACACACAGCTAGGTCTCAGACCAGATTTGAACATTTTCCCGCTAAAAATTTCATATTAGTCATTTGTATCCCCTAGAGTTCTGCCTTCTGCAACCAAGCACAAGCCTAACCCTTCTTCCAAAGGACAACCCTATTAATATTTAAAGAAGCCTATCATGGGCTCCTAAGTCTTTCCTTTTCTTGGCTAAGAATCTCCGATTCCATTGACCAGTCTTAATAAGGCACAATCTTAAAGTCTTGTATCCTCCGATCCATGTGCCCTCCATTAGATAGATCAATCCTCTCCACCTTATCAATGCCCTATGATGTCCACAATTAAACATGATATTCCAGGTCTTGTCTGACCAGGGCAGAATATCATGGGACTATCATCTCACTTTTATTGGACTCTTCCTCTTAACAAAGCCTAAATTCTCAATAGATCTTTTGGCTACTGTATCGCACTGTACACATCTTGAGTTTGCAATCTACTTAAACCTTCCCCTACTCCCAGATCTTCTTCAGATGACCTAATATCTAGCCAAAATTCCCTAAAATCTCTTCCTACTTATAATATTCTGTGATTTTTAAAAATCTTTTGAAGCTAGAAGAGTGACAGTGGAGCAAATCTTCAGTCTGAGAAAGTATATCCTTCGCTGTCAAAAAAAAAGTCCCCCTGCCATGTGCCACTAACCTTACTCTGTAAATCAGGTTGTCAGCAGACCAGCTGACCACTTGGGGCAAATTTCTGAGGGCAGCTGTAGAACTAACTCAGCTCTCCTAAGACCACTCTGTGGAACAAACCACCCTTACCTTCACTCCCTCGGGAATGACAACTTGTGTTTTTGAATGTGTGTGTGTGTGTGTGTGTGTGTGTCAGTCAAGCCAGCACCTCCAGCCTTGCCCAGCTTTGGGCCTCAAGCCACTATTTTTACCTCTTCTCCTTGTCACCGGACTTTCGAGCAAAGGGCGATCTCCCCCATGGCAGTTTCCAGCAGCTGGAAGACAGTAATGAGTCTGGGGTTGGTGTTAAGCTCAGATGTCAAACAGAGTGGCCACGGCCGCCTGAAACATTGGGAAAGCCTCGAGCTTCTCCCTCTACAAGGTCAGCTTGTGTGTAACACTTCATTAAATTGCTCAAACACTGAGCCGTATCTTTAACCAATACCTTTAATGTCATTTTCTGCAGACTTAATAGAGGGGCATTAGCATACCTGTCAAGTCTTCCCATTTAAACTCTGAAGCGAGTGAAGTTTAAAGTGCCTCCTTCAGCCCACAGTGGATTTCGCTTCAAACTTTGGTTTAAGAAAAAGAAAAGTGTGTGTGTGTGTGTGTGTGTGTGTGTGTGTGTGTGTGTGTGTGTGTGTTGTATATGTAGGGGGAAGGGGAAGAGCTGAACATTCTGAGAAGTAGGGAATATTCTCTATACAACAGCCTCACTTGAAGCTTCCCACCTTGCTTGCAGAGGTCATTTTAGGATTGGATAGTATCAGAACCTGGGTTTAAGATCTAGTTTTCACTCTGTCACTAATCTGTTACATTTCTTGGGGAAAGTTTACAGTCTATAAAATGAACCTAATCAACACCTGTTCTAGGTGACTCTGGCAGTTTCTTTGGTAGGACCAAATGCAATAGCATTCATATGAAGAAGTATATTTATGAAGTATATATTGCTCTACAAATGCAAAAAGATTAATTTTAGTGCAATGTTAATATTAACTATCAGTATTAACATTTTAACATTGCCATTTGTAACACGTAGACCTGTGATCTACATTTAAAGACATCAATGGAAGTGGAGGCAATTGGGTTACTGGCAACCGGAATAGGCACACTTTATTCCCACAGTAGCTCCTGCCTCTCCATCTCCCCATCATGGATACTCCTCCCTCCCAATATCCTTTGACCCGTCCTGGAGTATGAGGACAAATGTCTTGTTTCCATAGGTCACCTTTCCCAATGGCTATACTCTTTGCATGTCATCTCTTCTTCTCCTGCCACTTCTTTCCCACCTCCATACCTCCAATACTTCCTAGGGTCACGTCATAAGGGGATCAGCTAGACTGACTGGAGGATGGGATATCCCCCTCTATGTGTAAAGTTGCACTGTATTTGGTTAGATTGTTTTCTGTGCGACTTACCCCTTAACTAAATTTGCCCCTAAACACAAGAATTCTTGGCTACCGTTCTCTCCATGTCAGAGAATTATAGACTGGAAGGAAAAGCATGATTCATCTACTCAATTCTTCTTCCTCTAGGCAGTATACCAGCTAGGAAAGAGCAGATAGGAAGGCAAGGGAAGTGCCAAGAACTAGCTAGAGGGGGAGAGTCTATGTTTATAGACCCTCTGTAAAACAGAAGACTGAACAGATGATAAAAATCAGTTCAAAGAGTATAGTCAACTAGATAACTCAAAAGCAATCATCTAAATTTCACATTCATTATATGAATAACCTGGGAAGAGCATGTGAGTAAATCAATATATAGTGAATAATTACATAACTACCCTCCTTAGATGAATAACAATAAGCAAGTGGATGATTATTAATAAACTCAAGAACAGAAATTACTTGACAAAGAGCTCCATATTTGACAAGAACTACTGGGAAAATTAGAAAACAATTAGGCAGAAATTAGGTTTAGGCTTACCCTTTATACTACATATCACAATAAATTCAAAGTAAATAATGCAAACAAAACAATTGGAAGATTATACCATTAAAAATCAAATAGAATCAGATTAAATATCTTTGACAGCTCTGGATAGAAGGTGAGTTCTTAGCGACTAACAATACAAGATATATAAGTTTGATTATATGATAAATGATAGGCTTTTCCATGAACAAAATCAATGCAGGGAGAATAAGAAGAGAATGTGTCAATGGGGAAGGGAATTTTCATCAAATAACTCTGATAATGCTCTAATATTCTAGATTAATGGGGAACTAATACAAATTCTCATATCATTATTATCTAATGTATAAAAAGGTATGAAAAAAACAATGCTCAAATGAAGAATTGAACACTTCAAACAAGTAATTGAAATACATATTGTTCAAAATCTTCAATAAGAGGAATAAGTATTTTTTTTCTTTTTATAAAACCAGGAAGCCAGTTTGGATTTGGACATTCAAGTGTCTTGTACTTTAGTGGCAAAAATGATTCCAGCCAAGCCCCTGAGACGTAATTACAAGAGATGCTTCAATTTTCTATGCCCCTCCCTTGGCCAGAGAAGGACCTTGTGAACTTCATAGGACCAGAGAAATTTGAATGTTGTCATTGGCTTCCTTGGAATAGTAGGGACTAGCAACAGAGAACTACCACTGAAGAAGGTAGCTTCAGGACTTTATAAGCAGTCCAGTTGACTAGAGTACACCATACCTAATTGAAACTACTTGAGTACCAACACAATGAGCAGAAGAGTTCTAACTTCTAATGACCAGAAAGTATGAATTGCCCTTTTTATACATATGTACTCTATGTTTACCCCTAGATTTCATAAGGGAAGAAGCAGTGCTTGTGCTACATATAAAAGCAAAGGAAAAGCATGAACCAATGAGCAGTCAGTGGATCCAGGAAAATCATATCTACCATGGCTCCAATAATGTAAATAGAAAGAACAGCATCAGAAAGAACAATAATTTCCAATATTGAATAGTGGGTGATTTTAATGATTTAGGCTTAACTCCAAAGAATAGATGGGAAAATACTTGATACTATCTTCCTTGCAGGGGTGTTGGACTATGAGTGTGAAACTTTACATATGACACCTGCCTTACTCTATGAACTGGTTATTTTTATTGAAATTCTTTTTTTTTGTCTTTCCTTTTAAATTCATTATTACAAGGAATGGCTCATTGTATAGGGATAGTAGAGAAGAATATATTTAGAAATGAATATAATATAAAAAGAAAAAAAATAAATTTAAAAGATAATAAGGGGTGGAAGGTACTTTTAACAAGAAAGGAGAACAGATCAGGTACTTAGAATGATACCTCTGCTAGAAGGGTCAGTTTCAAATGTTTATATATAAAAATTGGAATATCAGAATAAACAGGAAGACTAGAATGATTCCTTTGAATGAGTCACCTCCTTTTTCTGAGGAGTGGGACAGAGCCTGTCAGTTGCCTAAGAATCATCCACATAGGATGTGGACTATTAAGGGCATTATGGCAAACATGTAATTTTATTTCCAGGGAATAAAGAATTTCAATTCTGAAGCTTGGTTGTGAGCCACCAGTGAGGGAAGACTCAATCAATGGCTCAGCAGCACAATAACTGGGTCTTCTGATACCTAGGGGAAATGCTAATGGGGATAGGGTACAGTGGCACATAGTAAATGACTAGTAAGATAAACTAACTCTGGGGGAAGTTTCATCAGACAGGAATCTGCTTACTGTCCCCAGATAGTATGGCCATTACACAGGTGTAGAGGTGTGGGAAGATGGACACTGGAGAGTAGATACCATGGAAATGGGATCTTATGGTAGCATTGTTGTCTGGAAATAATGGCATGAAACAACAGACAAAATCCAGGGAGAGAAGTTGCCACAGGGAGAAAATGTATCTTATTCCTACAGGGAAGGAAACCTATTCTCTAATATCTATATTGGCAAAAGGTGGAAAAGTACTGTTACCTATACTAGACATGTACATAGGGTTCAGATATTGGATGCTTAGTCTGTCTTGGAATCTTTGGTTGGAACAGAAGGATTATTTAGCCTCTCCAGATTTCAGTGAATACTATCTACAAAATGGGTACCTTTGTAGTGAGAGGTCACAGCTTTCTCTAGAAAGAAATGAGCTCGAAAATCTGTGGCTGAGAATCTTGGCAGGAGTTTTGAAGTGGGATAATGAGTGTAACTCTACCATTAAGCTACTAATCATTAATTATTCCCCCCGACATCTCATAATGTGCTACTTGGGTAAAAATAAAATTACTTGAACTTTTTCACCAAGTTCTAGTTTTAAACAAATTGCTTGCGTCAAACTATTTACTAAAGTGAATAATTTTAGACATTTGTCAGACTTCGCAAAATGCTTTAATTAGTGCTAGCTAATAAAGTCCTTGTGTAATTAAGGGTACATTTGTCCCACTGTATATTTCTTGCTCTCCTTCTTTGTTTTTGCTTACAATTAAAAAAATGATTAGGGTCTGGGCTTTCAGAATATGTGTGTGTGTGTGTGTGTGTGTGTGTGTGTGTACTTCTATGTATGTGTGTGTGTTTCCAATGTCATTTGATAATGAAGTACCACTTAGTTATTAATGCTATAATTACAAGGAGGAAAAAATAGTTTCTACCCAGCAAAGGGAAAGTTTTTCTCTGGCCCCCCACTGCAGTCAGAACTGGTGTGGACTGGAGCTCTCCCATGGTCTCTAGGGGGAAATCAAACAATGTTCCCTCTCCAGTGACTTATGACTTGATGCCCTTAGGGAGCAGCCACTGTCTACAAGGAGCCTGTTGGTTTCCTTGACATCCCCTTCCTGAGAGGTTCCAGAGTGGAGATGGCAGGAGTGACAGTTCACTACCAGCTCAGAAACTTGTCACTTGAGGATCAGCATTTTAACTATCCCCTGCCCCTCCAAAAGAGAGAGAGAGAGAGAGAGAGAGAGAGAGAGAGAGAGAGAGAGAGAGAGAGACAGAGAGAGAGGGAGAGAGAGAGAGAGAGAGAGAGAGAGAGAGAGAGAGAGAGAGAGAGAGAGAGAGAGAGAGGACACCTTAATTTGCTCTTCTGATTGGCCTGATAGCTGTCAGAGTGACAGCCTGTCTCTAGTTGAGAAGGGACCTGGTGTTACTTCTCAGGCTAGCTTTATGGATATTAAATGGTCCATTTGCTTCTGGAAATAGTGATGATGGTTCTTGAATTCTTTTCTTTGATGCTCTCTCCCCCCTTATTTACTGACCTCCCTGCAACAAAGGATCTTCTAGACCCAGTCTGTCCAGTGTTAAGTTCGGGACCAAGAGCATCTCCCCTGCCCCCACCTTCATTGTCTGCAGGGCTTTTTATAGTGTCTACTTCACATTTGGCACTGAACCCATAGCAGTGACTGACAGCCCTGGACTCATTTCCTCTCCCCTGGCCTTGTATATTATCCTTTTTTTAATCACTGGATGAGAAGTCACCTTAACTGATTAAGTGAAAGGGAAGCTGCTTGGTGGTCTAGCCTTATCCAGAATGCTAGGTAGTGCAGTGGGTAGAGCTCCAGACTTGGAATTAGTCCTAATTTTGAATCATGTCTCAAGACACTTACTAGCTGTATGACTTGGCTCCTAGCACCTACCACACAGATGAAGACTGGAAAAAATGCACATAAAGAATTTTTCAAATTTTAAGTTCCTTATAGAAATGTTATTTGTTATTATGTATCCTTTGCAGTCTTAGATGGGATAGACTCTAGAGAGACTACAGTGTAGTGATACCTTGTTCCTTTTCCACTTTCCTTCTCGGTATAATGGAGGTTAGAACGTCAAAATAGTATGGTTAAACCATCAAAATAGTATAACACCAAACTGTTTTTTTTCTCAGGGACTAAAAAGTAAGGAGAATTTTTTAATTTCAGAGAAGTGATCCTGAACAGAATAACTATTTTAGAAGGGACTGTCCCCAACTTTGAAATTATGAAGAAGAAATTAGATACAAAGGGGGTGCTCGGAAACCAGCTTCTTCCAATTCTTGAGAGCTAATTACTACATTTCATCATGAGCATTCACACCCCAGAAATCTGCAAATGCTACAAATTAAAACAATTTATTGTTTTGTTTATTGCCTAGACTTAAAGTGATGGAAAAATGTTAATAATTTAGATCAAACTTAAAAAAAAAAAGTGTCTTGCACATTCTATTTATTTATTTATTTAGGTGTTAAACATTTACTAGCACACTGCTGCTAGGTTTCCTCTGGCATCCATGGGTTAGATGGTGGCCTAAATTATCGCTGGAGTCTATTATTTTCTCAGTTGTCTCATGTTCTTTCTTCCCAGCAACCCCTAGGAGTCACATCTTAGCTTTGCAGTGGTTTGCTCAAGACACCTGACACTCACAAATGAACTCATCACTCTCTATAGCTTGATTCCCCTCCCCCAACTCCACCACCACACCCTGCCCTGCTCAGAACTGCCTAGGGAGGGGGAGCACCTGTCCCATCCTTTAACCCATGGTGATATGTCACTGATCAGCACAATTGGCTCTAATAGCTCCCCAGGTGGATTCCAGAGAGCAACGAGCCGAACATAAAAATCCCTTTATTATTGCCATTTCACTTTTATATACCCATCAAGCTTTCATATTTAATCTCCTACATCACAATAGCTGATCATTTTTAACATTTGACATTGATAGAGTGCCCACCGCTATTATTCTGACATCCTATAAAACATTACGCCCATTTGCAATAGAAAAGGCCAAGAATCAATACTCAGCCCCATTTTCCACTGCAGCCGTAAATCATGAGGTGCCTAACAAATTGTTTTAAATAGAAGAACCTTCAGAACCAATGAATGGTCTAACCAATCCCCTCCCCTTGTCAGAATTGTCAGGGTCCCTCTTGCCTAAAGGGGTGAAAGACAAGGCTGGGCAAACACAGAACCACGATATACTAGAGTTAAGCATATTCTATAGACCCAGAACCCAGAGCCAGAGAAAGACATGCTTCCTAGCAATAATCCTACCCAAACTGACACTGACTACCCAATACAACAAATATTTAAGTGTTTGCTATGCGCAGAACACAAAGATGGGCACTGGAGAAGATGCAATTCTACACAGACATGGCACTTGCTGTTATGAATCAAGTCAGAAGGCAGGGAACACAATTGTCAGGGGAAATGGAACAATATAAAAGCAGGAAAGAAGCACAGGGAAGGAGATTATTTTTCCTACAGAGGAAAGGCTTCATGGAGGAGATGCAACTGAGCTAGATATTGAAGAATGGTTAAGAGTAGTGAAATGAAAACTAGAGGGAGGAAGGCTATCCCAGGCACAGGAAATGGAATAGAATAGCAAAGGCATAGAAGTTAGAAAGCAAGAAATGTGGAAGAGGGAACAGACAAGCCATTGTACATCTTCTCTGGAGGAAAGAGCATGTGATGTCTGTCAGTCAATAAACATTTATTTTTATACCTACTGTGCTATTGTGCAGGAATTGTGTTAAGTCTTTGGGATATAAACAGGCAAAAAACAGTCCCTGGTCTCAAGAAGGTCACCATCAAATGAGGAGAACAACGTACAAACAAATTATATACAAGTATGTTATAGACAGTATAAATTAGTGAAATCACAAAGGATAAAGAATTCCTACTAGCATTAAGTGGAACTGGGGAAAGACTTCCTGCAGGAGATGGATTTTAGCTGGGATTTGGAAAAAACCAAGGAAGGCAGAAGAAGAAGATGAAAAGGAAAAGAATTTTAGGCATAAGGGACAGTTAGTGAAAATTCTCAGTCAGGTTGGGTCACTGTATCATAAAATACCCAAAAGGAGGCAAAATATTGGGTGTTAGAAGATTGAAAAGGTGTGTATGGGAGAAGGAAATGAAAAACTTGAAGTACCAAAACAGAGGACTTTAGGTTTGATTCTAGAGTTGAAAGGAAGCACCTGGAGCCTACTGAATGGGGTTGGGGAGAGTGATATGTTCAGATCTATGCTTTAGGAAGATCACTTTGACAGCTGAGTGAAAGATGGACTGAAATTGGGGAGACTTGTGGCAGGCAGATTATTGCAGTATACTAACTGTGAGATGATGAGCACTTGCAACAGGTGGGGACAGTGTCAGAAAAGAGAAAGGGACATATGCAAAAGATGTGATGAACGTAAGATTTGTATGCCTTAGCAACAGATTAGATATGGGGAAAAGAGAGTCAGGCATCAAGTATGATTCTTAGATTGTGAACCTGGAGGACTGGGATGGTGGTGGTTCTCTCAACAATATGAAGGAAGCTGGGAAAAACAGAAGGATTTGGAAGAAAACATAAGAAATTTGTTTGGGGGCATGTTGAGTTTAAGATACCTATCAGATATGCAGCTTGAGATGTGAAATAATCAGTTGAAATTATAAATCTGAAGGACCGCAGTGAAGTTAGGGATGAATAAGTAGATAAGAGAATCAGCAACCTAGAAATGACTATTGAAATCATGGGATCTTATGACATCATCAAATGAAATAGTATAAAGGGAGAAGAGAAGAGGGTCACACAAAGTTAGCAAGTATGATCTGAGTAAATATTCAACAAAGGAGAATGAAAAGAACCAATCAGATAGATTAAAAAAAAAAACACCAAGAGAGAGCAATGTCACAAAAACTTACAAAGAAGAGAGTACTCAAAGAGAAAATAATCAAAAGTATCAAAGACTGGAGAGAGGTAAAGAAAGATGAAGACTGAGGAAAAACCATTATATTTTGCCATTGGTGACTTTGGAGAAGGCAGTTTTGGTTAAATAATGATGTAAGATTATAATATAATCTGCTAATCATTGCAGAATATAGAACATTAAGAAGAAAGTAAGAGGAAAAGTAGAGATGTCTATTGTAGATGGCCTTCTCAAGGAGATTAGCCAAAAAGAGGGAGCTGTGAGAAGGTAATTAGTGGGAAGGAATGGATCAGGTAAGGAGCTTTTGAAGGCTGGAGACATATTAGGATTTTTGTGAGCATTAGGGAAGCAGCCAGTACAGTGGGAGGGATTAAAGATCCGTGAGAGGGTAAGGATGATAGAGAGATAATTCACTGGAACACAGGATAGAAAAGGATCAATTGGGCATTTAAAGAGGTTTTATTTATC
This sequence comes from Sminthopsis crassicaudata, assembly GCF_048593235.1. Lineage (NCBI taxonomy): Eukaryota > Metazoa > Chordata > Mammalia > Dasyuromorphia > Dasyuridae > Sminthopsis > Sminthopsis crassicaudata. The sequence continues at coordinate 519,095,876 of NC_133619.1, forward strand.
AAGATGTACCATCTTATTATATGAGATAGAGATGATGAAGAAAATAGCAGTAGAAGACATTTAGGTGTTGTGAGGTGAGAAAGAAAGGAAAAAAGGAAAGATTTACCCAAATATAAAACAAGATTCTCAACTGACAAAGTGGTGGAAGGGAAAGTCATGGGAGGTTTGAGGAAGCAGAAAACGATTGGGAAGAATCAGTATGATAGTGAGATATCTAAAAGGATTGCATACTAGCAGTGAGGATTCAGTTAAGGTTATTATAACATAAATTTGTTATGGACTCAGCCAACATGATTTCATGATTTTCTTCAACTTTGTTCATTAGTACAGTTGTAAGAGTATATACAGTGAAAGGTGGAAATTATCTAAGGCTAAAGTTTAGCAGGACAAGATTGACAATACAACAAGGAGGCAAGGAACTCAAAAAAGAAGAAAGTGTACAGTTGAGCTTGTTCACCAAGGAGTCAAGGTGGAGAAGAGATGACCCTGTAGCTAGTGCAGGAGTGATGGGAAAGAACTGAGGAATTAATGGTTTGAAGGTCATTATGTAGATAAAGAACTGGGTGTGGAGTTAAAAAGCAGAGGGGAGAAGTGGAATGAAATAGATTGTCTTCAAATAAGGGAATTTCAGAGTTCATAGTTCATGAACATGGAAGTGGCACATTTATAAATAAGCGTGAGATCAAGGATATGACTATCTTTGTGTGTAGCTGAAGTGAGATAGATGAGTAGATAGTGTGAAATGAGTAAATTACAGAAGTGTAAGATTAGGACATTTGTGTGAAATATACACATGTACATTAAAGCCTCCTTTGTGAGGATGAGAGTTCAGGAGGAAAGACTGTAAGCTAGACATTGAAATAATTGAGAAAATAAGGAGAATATCCTGCAGTTTGGTGAACAGCAGTTATCAGAATTTTGATTAGGTTGTAACCATGGATTAAATGAATTGCAAGGAGGAGAGATTATTGATTGGTGATAGTAGAGATTAAAGTTGGAAGTGGCAAGAAATATTCCAACTTTTCCACCTCTACCAGCAAGTCGGAGGAATGAGTGATGGTTAGGCAGTATTCAAAAAGGTAAATCAGAGAGATTATATCATTAGGAGGCTGTGCCTTTGCCTCCTGGTTTATATCTTGCCACTGGACTCCAACAAATGAGAGTGAGACTACTGACTTTATGCTGATGTGCCTGACTTATATATAATTTACTCAGAAGCAAGACCACTCTCATGATGTCCCTCGTTCTTTTTGAAAACAACAGATAAAACAATAACAACAACAGTCATCAGAAGGGAACCTGGTTTAAGTCAGAGTCAGAATATGGAAAAAGATGGAAAGGAAAAGATTTAAAATGGAAACAAGCTTGTCTGTGGAGCAGGCCATTCCAGAGAGCATAATGGAAAGGGAGGGTAATTTTAGAGTGTAACATTGAGGGGATGAACTTAAGAAGACTGGGACTAATGTATTGGTCAGTGAAAGACAGGAACAAGTTTGTAAGGAAGAAATGACCAGGGCAAAGCTGCTAATCATTGCAGAATGAGCTTAGGTAGATTTTCATTGTCCATAGAGGTCTGGCCTCAGGAGAGCATTTTCCAGGAGTCTTAGAGTGAAGGAACATGTACTTGGACCTGAAATAAGATTTATCCCTTATCTAAAGCAAAAGATTAGTCTGGAAACTGGATAAATGACCTTTTTCTTCTTCCCTGGAAGGGAACAGTCTGGTGCTCCATGAAAACGTTTTTCTCCTCTTCTAGTAGGAGGGAGGAAACAGGGCAAGAAACCTGGGTCAATGGTGAGGAATAGTACTACTTAAGCTAGTAAATTAGGGAGATGGCAGATTGTGGAGACCATGTGCAGTCAAAGATATGATCAGATATTTAATCTTCTATTATGAAGGATTATTCAGATAGTAATGTAAAGAAATTCTCTAAGGTGTAAGAGAATCAGAGACAAAAGTGAAACAGTCCTTATTATTAAGAAGCTTACATTCTAATGGAAGAGATAACATATACACACATGCGTGTATGTACATATATATATGTATATATATGTATATATATATATACATATATATATGTATATGTATGCATAAAAGCACTGGAATTTGAAGGAACCAGGAAAGAGCTCTTGCAGATCGATGGAACTTGAACTAAGTCTTGAAGGAAAAAAAGTATTTTCAGCTGCAGATATGAGGGAAGGAAGGGACACCATTATACTCATGGGAGATATGAATCTAGTACTATGGGACAGAGAAAGGTGAGAGGGTGACAAATATGGCCAACATAACTAAATAAATAACTAAATTGTTAAGTGGGCAAAAGGGAATAATATATAAGACTAGAAAGATAGGAAGGGATGAGATTGTGATGCACTTTGAATATTAAAGAAGAATTTATATTTGATACTAGGGATAATTAGGACCCACTGAAGTATGTTAAGAAGGGGAAATGACATAGTCAGACCTGTACCTTGAGAAAAATCACTTTGGTGGCTGTGTCAGTCAGAAATACTCAACTAACTTTTTTTTCTTTAAATTTTTTTTCCTCAATTACATGTAAAATCATTAAAATTTTTTATTTAATATTTTTATTTTAAAAACATGGATAATTTTTCAACATTAACCCTTATGTTACAATTCCCCCTCTTCCCCAATCCCCTCTCTGGGATGGCAAATAGTCCAAAATATATTAAACATGGTAGAAATATGTCAAATCCAAAGAAAAATCAAATCAAACAGGAAAAAATGAGAAATAATAAAATGCAAGCAAACAACAACAAAATAGTGAAAATGCTATGTTGTGAACCACACTCAGTTCCCACAATACTCTCTCTAATTGTAGATGGCTTTCTACATCATAAGATTATTGGAATTAGTCTGAATCATCTTATTGTTGAAGAAAGCCTCGTCCATCAGAATTGATCATTGTATAAATTTGTTACTGCCATGTACAATGATCTCCTGTACAATGATAAATCTTCCAGGCCTCTCTGAATTCATCCTGCTAATGATTTATGCTGATCTGCCATAAACATTTTTGCACATGTGGGTCCCTTTCCCTCCTTTAAGATCTCTTTGGGATATAAGCCAAGTAGAAATATTGCTGGATCAAAGAATGTGCAGAGTTTGATTACTTTTTGAGCATAGTTCCAAATTGCTCTCCAGAATGTTTGGATCTGTTCACAATTCCACCAACAATATATTAGTATCCCAATTAAAACATTTTTAACACTCATTTAAAAAAAAAACTTGTAATTCCAAATTTTCTTTCTCCCTCCCTTTCCTCCCCTTTTATTAAGAAGACAAGAAATTTGATATAGGTTATACTTATGCAGTAATACAATACATATTTCCATATTGGCTATTCAGCAAACATTTATTAAGCACCAGTAATGCATCACTCACTGTACTAAGCCAGCAGATACAAAGAAAAGGAAAAATATGATCCCTGCTCTTAAGAAGCTTACATTGTAATATTAAGGCTATAGTTAATACAAACTACTGTAGTCACATAAGATATACATGGGATAAAGAGAAAATAATCTATAAAGAAAGATGCTAACATTGGATGTGGATGAATCTTGAATAAGTTTGAACTGAATCCTGAAGGGAGCCCTGGAAGTCAATAAATGGAGATGAAAAAGAAAATTTTAGGAATGAGAGACAGAAGATGAAAGGACAGAGTAAGAAGATGGAGTATTATATTCAAGGGGAAAAGAAGGCCAATATTAATAGACTGAAGAGTCCATGGAAAAAGAATAAAACATAAGAAGCCAGAAAAGGTAAGAAGGGACAGATTGAAAGGATTTTAAAAGCCAAACAAAAGATTCTATATCTGAGCCTCAATGAATTATGGAATTTATGTACTATGAAATTTATCAATAGCTGGGAGATACAGTGAAATCTATGTTTCAGAAAGTGTAACTCTGGAGAGGGCAGCTAGGTGGCACAGTGGTTAAAGCAGCCCTGAAGTGAGAAGGACCTGAGTTCAAATCTAGCTTCAGCCACTTAATGCTTCCTAGCTTCTGGGCACGTAACTTAACCCTAAATTACCTCAGGAAAAAAAAAAGAAAGTATAACTTGGCAGCTAAATTAATAATGGCTTAGTGTAGAGAGATATTTGAGAAAGGCAGCCCAACCATCAGGCTGTTGCTGTATGCCATGTATGTGGTAATGAGCATCTACACTACAGTAGTAGCTGTTGAGTGCAGAGAAAGGGATGTATACAGACATGCTATGGCAATAGAAGTGACAAAAAACTGGCAACTTGTCAGACACGTGGAGTGAGTGAGAATCAAGGATGAACTGAGATTGAGAACATGGATGACTGGAAGGATAATGGAGCCTTCAACGGTATTAGGAAAGTTTAGAAGAAGGGTGGGTTTCAAGGGAAAACACAAATTCTTTTGGACGTGTTATGTTTGGGCTAAAACTAGAGATGAGGAGATCAGTAGAGGGACTATTGAAAAAGTTTGGGAAGATTCAGTTTGGGACATGAGGGAAAGGGAATATTTCAAAATAATCACTAAGATTTCAAGCTGAGTTGCCTGGGAAAACAGTGATGCTTTTGACAGGAATGAGAGAGAGAAGAAGGTTTGAGGAGAGAAATGATAGTTCTCTTTTGGACAAGTTGAGATTTAAGTTCCAAGTAAAAATACCCAGCAACCCAGTTAGAAATGTGAATCTGCAGCAAGTTATTAGATCCAAAATTTAAAACATAGAATCTTGTCATAGTTTATCCCAAAGAGTCCCAAGATGAAAATATCAGGTGATTTTTCAATGACATGGTCCTTTCTTTGTTCCTATTCTCTACTCCATTTTGACATTAGGTTCTTTGGATTCAGAGAGCATCAGCTTATTTCTGTGGCCAAGACAGATTTCAAGACAATTGGCCAATTGGGTCACCTCTATTTATGTGTCTTTCAGGTTTTTTGAAAAGCCAGATGCTTGGCCGAATAAACTAGATAATTTGGTTTAAAAAGTCTTGTGTACACACATACTGAACCCTCCCAACAACCAGATTTTAGGTTTTGATGAAATATTTGTAAAAGTCCAGACAGTGAGATGTAGTGGTTTACACTTGTAAGCCCAGTGACCAAGGAAGATAAAGCTGGTAGATCTCTTAAGCTCAGGAACTCTAAATTATAGTAGGCTAAACCAATGGAGTATCCCTATTACTTTTGATATTATGAGTATGTGGAGGATGGGGAGGGAGGAATGGAAGTAGCACCATCAAATTGAGTAAGGAGGGAAGAAATGACCCAGTTCAGAAACAAGTGAGTCATAGTTACAATGTTGATGAATGGAGACATCAGGCCTATGAGTAGTCCCTATATTTCCATCCAAGGCAAGGAAAAATATTCTAGAAATAAAAAAAGGAAGAAGGAAGGAGGAAAGGAAGGAAGATCAAGCCAGATAATGTCTTTGGCATCTCTGACTAAGCTTATGAATGAGTAATTTGATCATGCTTCCTAGATCAGAGCTAAAATGACTCTTAGAGGTGCTCATATCTAAGTCTTTTATTTGACAGATAAGGAAATTGAGGTTCAAAGAAGTCAAGTGACTTGTTCAAGTTCACAGAGGTACTGGTAAGTGATGTATCTGGGATGCAAATATAGTTTTAAATGTTCTAAATTCAGGATTCATTCTGTTATACCACATAGCCTCTGTACTGATAAATTCCTTCCATTCATTTTGCCAATTTTACTTATGTGGTCCTGATTTCATTCACCACATTAACTGAACTGATTAGCTTTTTGGCATTGTGTAAACATGGACACCAAGAGAGCAAGAAGGAGAAATCCACTATTGCTTGATATCTTATAGGACTGGGTTCCATTTGTACTTTGAAGCTGAGCCTTCATCAATATAGATAATCTCTCTAATTTTGCAGTTCCCACCCCATTCATGCTGGTCCATCCTGTGTGACTTTCATCTGTGTCTTCCTATAAGTTCACCACAGAGAACCTGCACAGTGTGTTGGGAGCCATTCTTAATTTTCCTTGATATCATGTTTCGCACCATTGCCAAAATAAGTTTCCTTAAGAATAGTTCTGACCATGTCACTTCCCTATGCAATGAACTTCAGTGGTTCTGTTGCCTGTGGGATCAAATGTGAAGTATTCTGCTTAGCCTTTGAGACCTGTCACATCTTCTATCTCCAGCCTAATTTTACCTTATTCTTTTTCCTCCAAAACTCGGCAATCAGGCCATACTGAATTTCGCCTGTATTCCTCATACACAAAACTTTATTTCCAATCTCTGTTTTTGCATTGGCTATCTCTCATGTCTGAGATGCTGACCATCTTTGTCTTTGTACCAGAGTCTCTCTCCTCCTTCAAAGTGCCTCTCTTTAAATGAAGCTGTCTTCAATCTCTTTAACTACTAGTGTCTTTCCTCTCATTTTACTACATTTTATTTATTTGTATACATTCTCTCTATATTAATTGCTATTTCCTTTCACCCTCCTCTCCTTTAGAATGTAAACTGTTGTGAATAAGGATTGTTTTGCTCATAGTATTTTCCACTCTCAGGGACTAGCACATTGTAGGAGCTTAATGAATACTTGCTAATTGATTGATTAACATCATAAGAATACCAGAGGAATACATGTTGTTTCTTTCTCTCTATGTCCAACACTGGGTCTGCAATCAGTCAAATCTGGCCTCAGACAGTGGTTATAGTAAGTTATTTAACATCTGTTTGCCACCATTTCCTCAAATGTAAAATGATTATAATAATGGTACCTATATCCTAGTATTATTGTGAGGATCAAATGAAGTAATATTTGTAAAACGCTTAGCACAGTGCTTGGCACATAGGAGAAGCTTGATAAATGCTTGTTCCCATCCTTTCTACCTTTTTTAAAATCACATATTTCATTAATAACATATTTTACAATAGATATATACCTAAATAGTTGTATATAAATCAAAATTTTATTAAGTGAATACTCTTTGCCCATTAACTTATAATTTCAGAGATGTTTTACTGCTATTTCAATTAGTAGAGTCTACTCATATCATCTAATTTATCTTAACTGGTAAACAAATACTTAATGTACTGGGGAATAAAAGAAAGGCAGCAGGCATAGTGGAAAGAACATTGGACTTAAGAGTTAGAAAACTTAGAGTCACATGAATTATCTCTGACATATATGTCAGAGATATATGTTATAGTAAGTTACTTAACTTGCTCTAGCTTCAGCTGTGAAATGGGAATAATAATTTCATGAACTTAATAAGTTCCTATTATATGCAACGCACAATGTTAGGCAAAGCAGATTCAAAGAATTCCTTCAAAGCAATTATAATTTAAGTGCAGGGGGCAAGTAATTTTGATACAAGTGAAAGTGTGACAGATGCATAAAATATCCAGGCAAATGTGTTCTGAATCATTTCCAGAGAAATTCCTTGGAACTAGGAGAAGATATGCCAGGAAAATCATATATTTATATGTTAGGCACTAGGGTAGAGCTGGACATAGAAGCAGACCCTGTCAAAGAAAATTATACCCTAAGATAAGAGGAAAAAACATATACATAAATAAATACATACATAATGTGTATTTAACAGTATGCCTTTTTAAAACTATCAGTTTTCTAATTGAAACATAAACCTTCTATAAAGAAAAACTCAGAAAGCAGTGTATGGAGAAAGTGTACTTGAACATTCCACCTCAGTGTCTTGTTTTCCAACTGCTCACTTGCATATGAGCAACAGAACTCTGGAATTAATAAATGGAAAACTTTGAACTCTGAGAACTATTTTATGACTATTGGACTAATACACATTGCTTGGGTATGGCATAATTGGGACAGATGAAGTTTTAGTGATGTACTATTTGTTTGTCATAAAAGACTAAATTCTCTTATTAGAGGACCCTCCCTTGAAAGGTAAAAGACACAGTTCTTCTCTGTAATGTCACCTATTGAACAGAAAGTGAAAAAATCCAGAATCCACTCAAAGACATGAAGAATCAGTCAAACAAACAAAAAAAGAATGAAAAAAGGAAGAAAATGTGAAATACCTCATTAGAAAAATAGCTGACTTGGAAAATAGATTCAGAAGCGACAATTTAAAAATTATTGGTCTATCTGAAGGCCATGACCAAAAAAAAAAGATTCTGAATAGCATTATTCAAGATATCATAAAGGAAAACTGCCCCGATAGTCTAAAAACAAAGTGAGAAATATTCATTGAAAGAATCCATTGATTGTCTTCAGAAAGAGATCCCACAAGGAAATCCCAAGGAACATTGTTACAAAACTCCAAAACTATAATCTCAAGGAAAAAATAATGTAACTTGCCAGACAAAAACAATTTAAATATCAAGGAACAACAGTCAGCATTACCTAGTATCTGACAATGTCTATAATAAAAGATTGGAGGGCCTGCAGTATCGTATTCTGGAAGGCAAAAGTTCTGGGGTTACAACAAGAATTAACTTCCAGTGAGACTGAGTATCATCTTTCAAGGGAGGAGATTGATCTTCAATAAAGTAAGAAACGTTCAATCATTTCTATTGAAAAAAAAAAAAACAGAACTAAACAAAATTTAATCTACAAACACAGGACTTGAGAGAAGCATAGAAAGCTAAACAGGGAAAATATATATTATTTAAAGGTTAAACGGTGTCTATCCCTAGATGAGAAAATGATATCTATTACTCTTGATAATTGCATCTGTTACTAGAACAGAGGGGAGCATTATATGGACCAAGGGTGTGGTTGTGAATGGACTCTGATGTGATGATATCAAAGAAAAAAATATTAAGGGGGTGGGAAAAGGTCTGTACTGAAAGAAGAGAAAAGGAGAAGTGTAATGGGACAAATTAGATTACAGGAACAGGCACAAAAAACCCATTAACAATCTAGGGAAAGAAGGGAAAGGGATGAGGATTGTCTGAATCTCATCAGTTTTGGCTCTAAGAGAGATTAATTTAATCTTTCAGTTGGATATAGAAATTTATATAGACCAATAAAAAAGTAGGAGCAGAAAGAGGAAAGAAAAGGGAGGGGGGTAGATAGAAGAAGAGCAGAAACACTAGGATAAAAAGGCAAGAGATGAGAGGAGGGGTGATAGAAGATAAGGTAGTGGGTGGGATGGCTTCAGGTAATTTTTAAATTGTTCTAGATGTATTTTCCAGATCAGCTATTTTTCTAACGAGGTACCATTTTCTTCCATTTTTTCATTCTTTTTAGTTTGACTGCTTTTTGATGTTTCACATAGACATAAGCTTCCCTTTGCCCAGTACTAGTTTTTAATATGTAATTTTGCCCTTCATATCTCTTTTTCCATTTGGTTAACTCTACTTTTGAATGTGTTGTTTTTTCAGTGGATTTTTTTTTTTTTTTTGCATTTGGCCAATTGTATTTTTTAAGGAATTGCCTTCCTTTTCTTATTCCCTTTTCTTATTGACTCTCTCTTGTATACCTTCAATTTCTTTTCTCATTTTTTCTTCTACCTCTCTTGTTTGCCTTTTAAAATCTTTTATGAGCACTTCCAAGAAGCCTCTTTGGGCCTGAGACCAATTCATATCACTATTTGATATTTCCTCTGTGCGTATTTTGTCCTAGTCTGAGTTGGTGCTTTGTTCTTCTTGTTTCCTGTTGAATATAAAGTAAAAAAAAATCCAGAATCCAGGCAAGTAGAAGAATTGAAGAAAGCATCTACGAATTAATTCTCTGTTTTTTTTTCTTTTTTAAAGAATGTGGTATTCTCTGTCAGGGAAGACACACAGTCAACTTGGGTTGGGTTGGGTTGGATTGAACCCTCAGTGAAGTAGCATTGGGTAGGAATTGTCCAGCACAACCACAGAATAGCCAAATTTTTAGCAAGAAACTCATAGATTATCCAACACAGATATCATTTCTACCAGAGAACTTTGTGGGAGCAATCCCTCAGAAAAGAAGCCTGATGTTCTTGAGTTGTGAAATATTCTGGCCAAATGGGTTCCTACATATTTATCTAATAACATAGTATTTCATGTTTGTGCCCATTCTTCCCCTAGGAAACAGTTTGTCTATTGGTGGGAAAGTGCACCTACTGTTATGGGTGGAATACTATGTAGTTATGATCCTTTACTTGGCTCTTTGAATATCTTGTTGTTCTTGTTGTTAAGATATAATTGAGTCATCCTGTTTATTTGTTAATGAGAAATATACTAGTGGGAGTTCAGGAACTGTAATAGTAGGAATAGCCATCCAAAAGGATTATCCTTAAAACCTTTAGAGCAGTGAGACTCTCTGAGGTCCAAAATTGCTAATATGGATATGGGGAAGCAAGTCCTATTTTAGAACTTAGAGAGATGTGACACCTACTACATATATACATATATATATACATATACATACATATATGTGTATGTACATATGCGTGTGTGTGTACATATATATAATACAAGATAATTTGGGGAGGGGATACTAAAATCTAGGGAAGTTCAGAAAATCTATTAAGTATTAAAAATTATAAAGGATTCCAAGAGGCAGAAACTACTCTGATACTACTTTCCCTATTAGAGAGTATCATTGTCCTCTTGTAAGCCACATAGGCTTACAATTAAAAAGTCATTTTTGACTCACTATCTCTCATCCTGCCATATACAATCTGTTACCATGGATTGCTGATTTCACCTTTCACACTTTAAAATATTCCCCTTTCTCTCCACTGCCATCACTCTGGTATAGATCTCCATCATATCATGTTTCAACTCTTGCAATGCTGATTGATCTGCTTACCTCAAGTCTTTTTCCACTCCATTCCATTCTCCATTCAGCCACAAAAGTGAATTTCATAAAGTGTAGGTCCCACTCTCCCCCAGTCTTATGAACTCCAGTGACTTCCTATTAACTTCAGGGGCAAATTGTCACTTGAAATCTCTCATAACTTAGCTCCCTCTTACCTTTCTGGTTTTCTTACACCTTACTCATTGTGTTATAGTGTATGATATTCTTGCTATTAAGTGAACAAGACTCACTCCATTCTATTCATTTCTTAACTTTGAGTATTTTCTCTAGCTGTCCCCCATATCTACAATAATATTTCTCTTTGTCTATGGCTTTCTCTGGCCTCTTATAATTCACAACTGAAATTCGTCTTCTCTAGGGAGCCTTTCCCAACCTATCTTAATTCTGATACCTCCCCTCTCTTACTTTTTTCCTTGTCACCAGTTTATTTGTTTGTTATCTCTCTCATTAAACTGTGACCTACTTAAGGGTAAGGACTGTCCTTTGCCTCCTCTCAGCAACTAGTACCATTCTTGGCACATAGTAGGCACTTAATAAATGTTATTGAGCAATATGTTCCAGGAAACAATAGTTATGGAGATGATAGTCATAGTGGTATGTGTGAGTAACAGCAAGAACACAAGTCTGGCAGGACTGCAAAATGTGGGAAGGGGAGTAATATATAATAGTTGAAAAAAACATCATATCACTATCATAGATTTAGAGCTGGATATGTTTTTAGAGGTCATCAAATCCAAACTCTAATTTTATAGATGAGGAAAATGAGACCCAAAGTTGTTAAATGAATTCCTCAGGTTATACAACTAGCCAATTTCTGAGACAGGATTTGAACTGACTCCAAGTCAAGTGCTCTAATTATTGCACCACCTAGCTGTCACAGCTATATTGGAGTCAGATTATAAAGGGCTTTAAATGTCAAACTGAAGAAATTTTATATTTTATCCTAGAGGCAATAGGGAATCACTGATGTTTATTGAATTGGGACGTGACATGGATAGACCTGTGTTTTAAGAAAATCATTTTGGTAGCTATATGGAGAATAGATTGAAGATCAAATACAGATGATAAAAGGGAGCAAATTAGAAGGCTATTGTAATTATTCAGGTGAGAGGCAATAAAGGCTTGAAGTAGAGGGCCAATGGGACTATTGAGGACATAGAAATAATGATTTTGAAGCTGTGATGCAAGAAAAAAATGGTGGCACAAGGAAAAGGGAAGCTTAGAAAAGAGGTCAACTTGAGAGAGAGAGAGGGAGATAGTGAAATCCAAAAAGCTTTATGAAGAAAGTGAAATCTAAATTGAGCTTGGAAGGAAGGAAAGAACTTCAACAGATGGTAATAGTTGTGAGCCCTTTCTAGAGACAGGGTGGATTGTGAGCAAAAGCACAAAATGGGAAGAGGATATGATGAGAAATGAGGAGGGAAAATCATCTGATTTCTATAGAAAATAACATCAACTTCATAGGGATGTTGAAATGGAAATTCTTTTTAAATAGTGCTTTTTTTTAAACAAACTATTATTAAAATATTTATTGCATAACCATGTCACTCTCCAATTGAACTTATTTAGACATTCAAAAAAATTTTTATATAGATCGTTGTTCAGTCGTGTCCAACACTTCATGATACCATAGACCGCAGAATATCATGCTGTCCATGGAATTTTCTTGGCAAAGATTATGGAGTGATTTGCCATTTTTTTCTCCAATGGATTAAGACAAACAGAGATTGAATTATGTGCTCAGTATCACACAGCTAGTAAGAGGCTCAGATTTTCCTGACTCCTGGCCCAATATTCTATCTGCTGAGCCACTCAGATTTCTTCTCTTATATAGTTACTTCTGTACACTTGCCAAAAAGATTAATAACTCACAGAGGGCAAGCACTCACAAGGTGGCCAGAAAAAACCAACACAAAGAACTTTTCAAGGTCTCTCTTAAAAACTTTAGAATCAATTGTATGATATAGGAGATACTGGCAAAGAACCACCCAGAATAGTGTATTTTCATCAGAGAGGGTGCCATAGAGCATACTCTATGAGCAAAGCAGAATTAAATTAGATAAGAAGAAACATGAAATGTTCAAAGTTAGAAAGTCCACCTCAAATAGTCCCTCACACAGACTATTTGTGTCTGACCTGTGGCAGAGCATTCTGAGCTGTAGTGGTCTGATCAGTCATAGTTAGACACACTGAAACTCGATTCTAACATAGTGATATTCTTTTGGTTCTCTTCAAGAGTGAAGGATAATCACTTCCTCCATACAATTAACTTTTTAGGTCCAGGTGTAGGACAGCTTTGGCAAGATTGCCTTATTTTAAGGGTCTTTTTATCTATTTCAGTAACTAGGTCCACCTAAATGAGATTCAAGACTGATCCAAGATCGGGCTACATATAAGTGAGAGTCTAGAGATCATCTATGGTATTAACCAACATTATTGGCTAGTTGATCTGTCATTCATCATCAAGCCAGTCATGACTGTTTTTAATTGGTTGATTTACATCAGTGGCTAACCTGATGAGACTGGCATGCTGGATCACAATGAGCATGTTCTCTACATTTTCAGGTTCCCCTCTGATTTGATGATACAGAAAGCATCAGTTCTAGGATGCAAGGTATCTTCTGCTACTCCAGAGTTCTGGAGTAATAGTAATAAATCATTAAACTGATATTTAATTGCTCCTGTGCTATCTACTTAATAACTGGGATGAAGTTACTGTGTAATGAGAATTGTTGTCAGGAAGGACATCCCAACAATTCTGAAAAATTCTTAAATGTTTCTGAATCATCAAAGAAAGATTCAAATCTGTCCAAGTAAATTTCATTAAATTTGTGCAGTATTGTATACTCCCAGGTCATAGACTCACAGAATTTGAAAGCTGGAAGTGACCTTTGGATCCATCTAGTCCAACTCGTATACTAAAAGAATCTCCATCTACCAGGGTGTCCAGTCTCTGCTTAAAGATCCTTGAGAAGGATGAACAATTCATCGCTTAAAGTAGCCAATTCAGCTTTCTGACAGTTCTAATTGTTAGGAAGAATTTTTGACATTAATCATAAATTTTCCTCCTGTCATCTCCTACCCATTGCTTTCAGTTCTGCCTCCATGGGCCAAATAGAACAAATCTAATCTCTCCTCCACATTGCAGCCCTTAAAAAATACTTGAAGACAGCTTTCAAATTTCTCCTAGGTCTTTTCTCCTTCCCATTAAACATTACCAATTCTTTCAATTGATCCTCATGGATTCCAGGTCCTTTACCATCTTGGTACCTTTCTTTGGACAATTCAGGAACTCCAGTAACTCGGAGACCCTTTACTACTTTCCATTTCCTGTA